>NC_080570.1:44696948-44901691 GCF_030247185.1 Malaya genurostris | reverse complement strand
TCCGAAAGCACCGATAATAGTGAAGAAAATCTCCAAAAACGAAACTCACTTCGATTTTTCAGCAACGGTTAAGCCGATTTTCACGAATCATAATTCAAATTAAAGCTCTCATTTTCTTTAAATATACTGTGAAATTTCATCCTGATCCGACTTCCGGCTCCGAAATTATAGGGCGATGAGTGTCAGAACATTCAAATCGTCATTCAAATGACGATGCAAAACTAGTACGCGACGGTACGTGCGGCTATGCACCGTTCGCAGCGTGCTTTGTTGAATTCAATATAGCGTGCTGGTTGTCACATTAAAACTTATCTTTTTGAGGAGAAAAAAAATTAAATTTTGATTCTTTTACTCAACTTGTACCTACTTGTTAGTGTTATTAAAAGATCATGATAATGATGCTTTTTTATAAAAGTACTACTTATTGCCTTTCTCATATAGAAAGTTTGTGGAATCACTTGAAAATTGGCTCAGAGGGCTAAGTGTTATATATCATTCGAAACAGTTAAATAAAAAGTCTCATTGTCCCATATGACTGATTCAATTTGTAGGTTATAGTAGAACTTACTGAACGAACCGACTTTGATTGGTTCTGTGTTCCCGGTTCCAGAAGTACCGGAAATAGTGAGCGAAAAGATTAAAACGAGACTGACTCAATTTTCTCCGAGATGATTTGATCGATTTCCACAAATAGACTCAAATGAAAGTTCCTATAGCCTCATAGGTTGCTGTTTCATTTCATCCGGGTCCGACTTCCGGTTCCAGAACTATAGGGTAAAGCCTGTTCAATCATGTTGTGCGACGATGCAAAATAAAGTAAAATTCTTATTATGACATAACTGTTTACAAATTGAAAAGGTTATGATAGTTCATACCAAAAAAGGTTTCTTATTTTATTCAAGGTTATTTTTCGAAGAATCTTCCATTGATATTCTTGAAAATATAAGTAAAATGAGAAAGGCAAAGTTTTGTTTTGGACGACGAAAGTTACTTCCCTCTTTCGAGACGCAGATTCCCGCAAACGATCGATACTATTCAACGGATAGTTCTACTGTATGTACATCCGATCATAGAATATTAGTTTTAACATAAGTTTGAACAGAAAGTGATACTGTACATTGTCATTTCCGAGAAAGGCATTTCTAAGCCATGGTTCAAGCCATTTGGGTTGGCAATCAATCAAGATGTGTACTAGAACGAATGTTTGTAGAAAGTTTTGATCCCGTTTTTCAAAAACATCATGCTGATGGACAATACGTGTTTTGGTCGGATAAAGCGTCATCGCATTGCGCCAAAAAACACAATCGTTCCCGAGCAGAGTGTGAGATCAAATAGAAAACTCATTTTGATGTTGTGATGTTCGCATTTATCGATTACTCAATTTGCTGTTGTTTTGGTCGTTTTAAGTGGCAAAACATCAAAATCGAATGCAAAAAGATATTCCGATGATAGCAAAACGAAAACTATTTTTGCTAACAGCGAAAGCAAACTGAAATCTAAATAAGATATAGATTTTTTCTTGTTGATAGCAAAACTAGTTTTCAATTTGAAGTTATTTTCAAACAACGAAAACAAACCTGGAATGCATAATCAGTTATTGACTTGCTTTAAAAAGACATTACTGAAAACAAACAAGTCGCGAGCATAAGCTAAAAATAGATCGGGCAAAAGACCCGGGATAGTATACCTTTAGGCGATATTACTTGCAATAATAAAAAAGCGTCAAAAAGCACAACACCTCCACAGAGAGAGACTTGGGTTTCGAACCTAGGTGATTTGGAATTCGAACTCTCTGCGAATGCTATGGACTGTGACGTTAAGCTGTAAGTAGATGGAGAATTTTCTATCATATGACAAGCAGTGTTGATTCACGAAGCTGTATACAGGTAGTTTTAGCCGATGTACAGTCGTTTCGTCGCATCCGTCCCGCAGCCATCGTGAATGGCAGTGCGGCTATTTGACAGGTATGAAAACGTGGTCTTTGTCTTTCTCGTATCCAGAAGCTGTATCATGTGAACATCATAATATCAAATTGAGTTATTTATTTGATCTCACACTACTCGAGTATGTAATCACTTTGAAATACGAATTTCTAGGCTCAGAAGAGCGAGCGCTTTAGAGTGAAGTCTTTTACAGCAAAGGCTTACTGGAGACGTGAATTAGGAATCTGACAATAAGCAATCCCAGATCATATGTTATTTCGATTAAAAAAAAATATCTTACTTATTTCGACTAATTGGGACAATGAACGAGTATCTCACTTCTGCCCACAGACAGCATCACACTGATTTAGCAAGTATTTAATTCTTGTGTAGACTTAAATTCGGGATCATTCGATGAAGATTAATTTCGGAGTGAACATTAAGCAATTCATTTGCTTGCTTCAGATAAAATGGATTAAACATAGATAATTCATGGAAATCTGATTATTTAGAGAATAGGGTTTAAAACTAGTTTTCTAAATTTTTCAAAGATTAATGCAAAATCGCTGTACTATATGGACTATATTTGACTATAATATGATCTAGCTCAGAACCTGAAATCTTAAAAGCTTTTTTTTCTAAGAAAAGTTGTGCGGGATGTCAAGGTCTACAATATGAAAAATACGTTAGTTAGGAATTTATTCGCCAAGCGCTCCTACAGCACTCGAAAGTTTCTGATAGAAGACATATTACGCTATATCTCTGAAACGTGATGATTTATAACGTCGTTGATTGGAGTTAATAAAATTCTTTCATTTGGTGGCGCTAAAATGCAATCAAATATTCAAACTTTTTAGAGATGGTCCTTGGGAAAATTTTTAATGGTTGGGTCAAAAAGAAGGGATGGGGGGGAGGGCTGTGTGGTTATGAAAAAATTCATATAACTTGACGAGAATCGACAGGTTTTGAAGATCATAGAAACATTTTGCACACCTTAGAATTGACGAGGGGTAGATGTAGCAAGTGCCTACAAAACGGGGGTGTAATGTTAGTAACAGCATAACTCCAAAACTACTGAACGGATTGCCACCAAACTTGGCACAGATACTTCTTGCTCTTCAGAGATGGTCATAAGTGTATTTTTATGGGAAAGGAGGCCTAGCTAGGGTCTTCAACAGGAGATCAAACTCAAACATGCAAAGGATAAATTGTATATATGATCGAACATAACTCCAAAACAACTCAATAGATTATTAACTTTCTTGGCACAAGTAGTTCTTGCTGTTCACAGGTTCTTATAAGAGATATTTTAATGAGGAGGGGGTGGGAGAGGTGGTGGTTGCAGTATGTGTTTGCTAACAGGGGGAATTTGAGGCAAAATGTTTCGAGTTTTACGAAATCGAAATTTCTCGACAGGCACAGATATTATTACAACTAAGAGATGATCGTAAGGATATTTATACGCGTGAAAAGATAACAAGTGTCAATTGAAGAAGATCTCAGCTCAATTGTTTGTAAATATCGGAATAATTACATAACAACTCACCAAACTTGGCAGAGGTACATTTTGCAATTCAGAGGTGGTAATAAAACTATTTTTTCTTGTCGAGATCAGATATTCATTGTACAAGTGAACAAAAGGTTGGAGTTTGTAGCAAGTGCCTCGAAAAAGAGGTTTATTGTTGAATTTATCTTATTTATCGACAAACGAGGGAAGTCGGAGGATATAGACTAGGAGAAAAGAGTCTGGAAAATCAATTTTCATCCCCCCTCTCTTTTTTGACGAGCACACTACACTACACTACTCAGAGGGCAGAGAGCTGTTGCAAATTCACTAACAAAAGAGGAGTTCAATGTAAAACTCATCGAACGAGAAAAGATACTTCTTGATTAATACAGATACTACCTTCACATCAAATCAAGAGGCAGGGGAATAAATATTCTTAACCAAGGGAGGTAAAATTGATCTGAATTGTTGAAGAAATCATAAAAAAATGTGCATTTTTTAGGTAAATTGAGAAAACTGTCGACCCAAGCTCATGAAAATAAGTTTACGACAACAGTTGAATTAACTGAATCGTTATTCTATAGAACGAAAGTATTATCTAACGTAGTTATGAACAGCCTTTCGTTATCAAATAATCTTTATTGCCGAGCAACGCCGGGTAATTCAGCTTATTCAACTTATTCAAATTATTCAAAGGAGTTGTTAGTTGATGCACGAAAAAACAATCACTTTGGCAATACCGATACTCAGTCACGTACCCAGAGGGGGGGCCCGAGGGACCCTGGCCCCTCCCGAAAACAAAAACAGATATATAATTATTTAGAAGATCTCAGACATTTGTTACAGAAATAACAAGACAGTTAACGTAAAGAAATGTAATACAATAACAGTTCAAGTGGAAAAGTTTAAAGTGTCTGGTAAAAACACCCGTAAAAGGCACTCCGAAAATTAGGTACATAAGCAATCTTCAGTAACATTATTTTTTTATCTTTGGGCCCCTCCCGAAACGAAATCCTGGGTACGGGCCTGCCGATACTCGAATTCTGTATCACAAATTACGGTCAAAACAACAACCGAAAATAATAGTCAGAACATTTAACATATTTTTTTTTAACTAAACGCGAAAACTGTTAGAGAATCTGATATTTAACGTACCCCACCAGAAGGAAATCGTGGACGTCAAATGTATTTTTCATATCAAGTTCCTGACGAAGGTCTTTCTGTGGCTGACGATCAGAGAGATGAGAATGCCCCTTTTGGCCGGATCTGGTGAAGGTCCAGTATGCCAGGAGATCGCTAAAGGAGATGAACTAGCTTCAGATAGACGTGGCACCAATGATCGTCAACCTATCCAATGTCCTCCAGATATGTGGTGTTACAACAATAATCTCAGGAAGCATTTTTGTAAAACGGAAGCATTTTTGTAAAACGCCACAGGAAGCATTTTTGTAAAACGCAACATAAAATTAAAGGAATAATTGTTCCATTAAAATTTATTTTTGTATTTTTGTATCACCTAATGAAATTAGTCCTATTTTGATGCAGTTATTATGGTGTTGCTTTTGAATAATCATTTTGGGAGTTTCCCAAAATTTTTGCCTCCCAAGTTTTTTTTCCAAAATTAACAGCAAAATGATAACATAATGTGATATCAATTGAAAAATTAATGAGCTGAGATCAAATTAAGATTTCAATGTGATGTTGCTATCATAATAAGATTTCGATTTGCTCTCGTTTTGATGTTTGACTTTGCTCGGGTCCTGAATACCCATTCGATCCCATTTGTATCCAAAAACCACAACCCGATAAATCTACCTCAGTGTCGCCCAATCGAAGATTTCTTCGGGGTTTTGAGCTCCTTGGTGTACAAAAATAACTAAAGAGCCGCGAATTGCTAACAGTTGATTGGTAGAATCAAGAGATGCATTCGCAAACTTGACATGAAGGCCGTACAACGCTCCTGTTCCGACATCGAACGCAAGCTTCGCCGAACATCCGATTACGGACCGTTTTCAAATGTTCACTAAATTTTTTTCAACAATGAACAATGTATCTTTAATTTCAACAAATCAGATCTTCTCCAAGTATGTTTGTCTTTTTTTGACAGCTTGAGAAAGAAATTCCAAAATTTTAGTTGCCACCCGTTGGACTACACATCGTTGGTTTTCCGGGAAATGTTTTATCGAAGGAATGGCTTTCTCGATAGCCGGCTACTCAGAGCAATTAACACAGAATAATATTTATAGAATATTTACTAACAAATTACACGTTCCTGAAATTCATGTTGGAATGAAGAGGATTGCTCGGTCTTAAGTAGCAACATGCATCGAACTAACAATCCCACCATTACACACATCTTCGGAAAGTTTGGAAAGTTAACTACAAACCTGTGGGTCGATCAAATTGCACTATCGCTTCTAAAAATTATGAATGTCTGCCGAGTTTGGTTAGTAAAAACTGTTCAAACTTATTCAAAGCTTTAACATTTAGCTGCGAAGCGGATTTACTGGAACCGTTTCGCTACCAGCTATTTATCATCCAAAAAAATATACAGCTTTTCTGCTCATTGAAATCGTTCGGATCGATCTTGAATATTGTATGCAGTTATTATTTAACATCTATTATTTCAGGGTGCAGTCGTATGAAATATGTTCTAGGAAAAAAAAGCTTTGCTTTGGTGCTGCGTCTGATAAACCCATTTGTCACAGCTCTACGATGTATGGCCGAAACGGCGGGTCTCATGTAAAACCTCACAGACTCTGCTGTTTGACGAAAAACCACCCATGGATCAATTTATCAAACCGCTTCACTATATAGATAATGCTAATTGTACATTTTTGTCGTGATCTGGTGGGCTCGGTGACATTTCTTGTGCGCACCGTTTATTCTGTTTTTCGACTTTGTTTTGTCCTGGAGATTTTGTTTTACGATGCAATTGTTATTCCGCGGACATTTTTCTAACCAAACATAAAAGCTGTCTGCTGTGGTGTGTACATGCTCGACCAAAGGCAATGGAACCTACCTCCAGCTAACCGAGTAGCGTTTGAAGAAGTTTGTGCACCCGAGCGCGCGCGCGGGTGTCAAACCACAGGCTGCTCTCGGTATCACACCGGCCGGAGGCCTCCGGGCAGGCGGAAGAACCCCTCGGCTCCTCGCTACCGATCGACCGACCGACCGAGCCTCGCTGACGGAACGGAGGTTGCCTAGCCTTAGACAAGTAGTCCCGTGACTATCGAATCGGGGAACTACTGCACGGTCGGTCAAACGTCGGGCAAGGTAAGAAAGATATATGCGTTCACCTTTAATGGTTGTGATACTTTATGACAATTTCGTCGAATGGGTATTAAGTGGGTATTCGTCGGTTGTTTGTGCGTTGCTTTTTGCTGGTGCGCTTCCGAGGCTTTATCGGATGCCATATTTCTCTAAAATCGCTTGGAATGTAAGCCGGGAACAACTGTAGACAGATTGGGAACTGGTAGCAGGTTGAACTTCGCTCTGTAGTCATACTCATACGTGGTTGGCGATGAGAGGCATAAAGCTTTAAAAATACTAATGCTTAAAATAGAGACAATCACTTCTGTTGAATTCCTTAATTCAACAAATAATTGACAGCATTACCCGGTCCCAAGAATTCGAACAAAGTATCAATGAATGCCAGTGTTTTAAGTTTTCCGGGAAAACTCCCGAGGAGATGACTAGATGGGAAATTTACATTCCCCAGTACCGACCACCGCAAGCCATACCCTGATGCTAAATCAACTGCACGAAAGCCAAGAATGAATGCACAACGTAAACCGCAGGATTCGAGAAAGTCAATCCTAAAAAGCACACGATTAATTACGATCGCGTTCCATCACACATCGTTTCGGTAAGCCGGAATCCATCCGGGCATACGAAATAACACCGTGCTTGGTGCTCGGCAGCACTCTACTCGCATCCTGGCCGAGACCAAAACCGCTGCTGTCGAAGATTGCATATTAATCATTTAGCTAGAACTGATATACTCGAATAATGAAAGGAAAAAAAAACATCGCCGAGGGTCCACCCCCTTCCAAAAGGAAACACATCGCGAGCTGCATATCGACGCTGCTGTTGCTGCTGCTGCTGCTGTCGTTGTGGGACTCCAAAGTAACACCCATCGCACACGGGCAGACTCCGTTTGCTATCGCAGACTTTCGAGGAAATCGAAAGGAAATATAAAATATTCGTCACGAAAGTGCATCTGCTGCCTGCCTGCTTGCCTGCCGTGTACTACACTGTTCCGTGAAAAAAGAAAAGCAAAACACTGTACTAAACATATTCACATTCGACCTGGGTGAAACCTGGCAGAAAGGGTGGGAGGTGGGTTGATTGGGATTTTATGCAGTCGCAGTTGTGGCAAAACCCAAATGCAACAGCCACAGTTGAACCGAGCCGAACTTGTATCGACAAACGTTCCACGCTTCCAGGAAAGTTTTACAAGATGCTGATTAAAAGCATATAAAACATGCAATCATGCATAAGTAATGCGATAAATGAATCGGATTGGGTCTCCGGCTTATTCGCGGATGTTCTTCATTTTGTTTTCTCAATTAAATGAACCTTACCTTGGCTTGCATGGTGTTCGTATCTACGGCTTGTCGTACCGGTGGGGGTGTTGGCTGGCTGGCTGGCTGGCTGATGTATAGCTCGGTGGGTTGATGGAGATTCGGATTCCCAGAAGAAGTTTCCACAATCGGGATATTTCTCATTAATTTAGTTTCTTCTGGTGGCATACGTACCGTACGACATGTTCAGCACCTGGTTCGGTGACATCGGGCATAAATTGAGAAACGATGGTACTAACGAGGACAAATATGGTCGGTGCCCGGCTGCCTGGCGATGTTGTCCGAATAGCAATAGTTCACGCGATATTCTGACCTGTTCCGATGTGGAGATTGAATGTAATTTTTCGGCGATTGTGTATTTTTTTCTATATTTCACTGATTAACCTTTTCCCTATGTGTGGACGGGGATAATCATAAATTAGGAACTGCTTTTGTTGCCTATTCGAAGGATTTGTTCTATCTAGAATCAAGACTCGTAAATTTAGATGTTTCTAGGGTCTGTTTTGATATTAGGAAAATATTTATGAGGTATCAATGAATAATGTGATAATGTTTTACTTTTTTTAACTTTAGAAAAAAATTCCGAGGCGCGGAGGACCAAGTGTCATATGCCAATCGATTCTGCTCGACGAACTGAACAAATATCCGTGCGTGTGTGTGTTTTCAACAAGGAGGTCGAAATCTCAGAGATAACTAGACCGATTTTGATCAAAGCAAAGTCCTGGCATTTCATTTCTTTTGTGGAATTTGGCCTTCGCAGCCGTTTCTTAACGTACAGAATCGTTGCATGGCTAGTACTACGATCTTATTGACACTAAGAATCCTTTCAGCTCGAGACTCGAACATACGACAACGGGCTTACGTAAGACCAGCGCCATATGCATTGAACCGCCGACCTGGGTTCCGGGATTTTGATCAACGATTCTCAATACTGTTTGATGCAATTGTTTCTTGGCACCTAAAAGACTATGCTCAGCACACTTGACCCTCATGACGTTTCGATTTTAGCACGGTTCGTTTTTGGCAACATAATCGTTCGAACTTGACATATGTGGCAGTATTTTCAAATTCAAAACAATTTCATATTTATGTTGATTTATACTGCCTGCAACAATAATTGTTAGAAGAACACAACTTCTTACATCCTTATTCCATTCGAAGAAGTTCGCCGAGATAATTGAATTTATGTGTGTAGAAAAATATCATGATTTTCTCGGTGATTGCTTAACTGATTTTTAAAAACTTTGATTCATATGAACAGTCTCATGCTGCCATATAAGGTTCCTGAATTTCATTTGGATCCGACTTCTGGTTCCGGAACTACAGGAAGATATATGTAATGAAATTAAAGCAATGTCATTCATTTTGCTCTTGGATGGCTGAACCGATTTCGTCCGGTTCAGGAGATACAGAGTGATTAGTGTAATTTTTGTCGTGAATACGACTTACTTTACTATGGGGGGCATTTTCAAAATTTACCCTCTGAGAGAGTGATAAGTTTTTGATTGTGAATATCTCCTGTTGTATCTAATGAATCAACATAATTCTTGCTACATGCCATCGGAAATATGATCACAATTTTATGGTAAAATTTTCAGTTGTGTGACATATTCTTAAATAGTTCAAAATTAAACTTTTCTGGAATGTTTGTTATAAACGAGTATCAAAGAGGATAATTCATAAGGCGCGTTTGCCTTTCTCGTATTTTGAAAGCTCATAGCTCAGTGATCTGTAGAAGGATTTATATAATCTAACTATCAATAGAATCGAAAATTTTCAACTTGAACGTGTATTGTAACAACATTGAAGTTTCTCAATAGTACACTATTGAAAAACCTGTTTGGTTTAACTCATGACAGCACCAGCCAAACAGAACGCGAGACGTCTGCATCTATACAAGAGCATCCATATAAAAGTTGAGTGGTTCATTTTTCCTACCATTTGCTGAACAACTGTTCCCGAAACAAGACACACTAGAGCAACATCTAGGACCTGTCGTCTCACTGTTTCTCGATCTGAATGCACGAGACACCGTCAGCACAATGACACAGAAAATCGGTGGAAAGGCAGCCGAAAAGTCCAGCAAGAACCATTGCTGAAACAAGACACACACGAGAACCATCTCAGATCTCAATATTTCCTACCAAAAGATTCATCAAGATGGAAGTTAAATTAATTTGCACCGTCACTAACACATTCAATTACGAACGGCAATGCGAAAGTGATGATTTTGAACAGATCTTTATACTAGTATACAAATATGCCGTGCGAAACAGAGTTGCCACAGATCAATATGTATTTTTGTCGTGATTACTTTAGTATGCGGCCGAAAACAAAAATGAACAAATTGTTAGAACAAATGTTTCCACTTGATTTGCGCATTCTACTTTCCAGGCGTATAAGAACTGGTTAAACTTAAAGCAATCCTAAATATTTCTTTATCACAGTGATGGACGTCCTGAAGAGGACGGGGTTTTCAATTCCTCGTCGTTACGGATGGCCAGCTGCAGATGGCGAGGGATGATTTTCGTTTTCTTGTTGTCACGGGCAGCGTTACCGGCCAATTCCAACACTTCGGCAGCCAAGTACTTCATCACTACCGCTAGATAGATTTCTGCGTAAAAATTCCGCAAGATGCTGTTAACAGCTAGACAGCCAATTCAGTATTACTGGCTGCCGCTCTAGTAACTCTCTCTTTTATATCGTCTCACTGTTTCCCGTTCTGCGATATTTTAACAAAGGGGACGTCCGTCCACCGCTGCTACTAGCAGGTATAAAATGAAATGTGATGTGAGAAATAGCGTCATTTAAGTTACAGCAGCTACTCTGAACGTTAGAGACACCGTCAGCACGATGGCACCGTAAACCGGTAGAAAGGCAGGTTTGTACCGTCACTAACACATTCAATTACGAACGGCAATGCGAAAGCGAAAGTGATGATGTTGAACACATCTTTATACTAGTATGGGGTCGTGTGAAAATATGCCATGCGAAACAGGGTTGCCATATATACAGGTTAATCTGTATTATTATTATTATTATTATTACTATCATTATTATTATTAGAATGACTCTTGCCTACCGAAGATCGTCGATATATTTTAGACCAGGCCATTGCAATTGTCTCGTACTACTTTAATAAAAATAAACTACAAATTTGTCGTACCTAGCCTCCTATATTAGCAAATTAAAAAGGAATTGTTTCAAGTTTGGAATATATAGTTGTAGAATAGTAGCTGTTTAATGTAACTATTCTGTACTTTAATGTAGGTGCATCGCTTCAAACTCTATTACTGAAAAAGAGGAAAGCTTGCACAATTCATACAATCGATCAACTAACTGATATTCAGAAAAGTGATGGGAGCGTGTCAGTTTTTTCGTATTCACGACATCCAGTTATGTCTCTGACATTACCCACCCGCCTTTTTTTTCATAAATTTATCGGGTTTATCTAACTTAAATTAAAATAAACTTATGGTTTCGTACAACGTTGGTGAATTTTATCCGATTCCGACTTCCAACTTTGAAATTACAGGGTGATGAGTTTTTAAAATTCAAACCGTCATAGAAGAATCTTGAAAGCTAGGCTCAAAACTATTTCAATTTATTCGTCATATTAATTCATGGATATACGAACTATTTTTGGTTATGCTGGTCTCTGAAAACCATTTCTGGAACTACCATGAATAATGACAAAATTTTTAAAGAGGAACTCACTTTGATATCTCATGGAATGTATAATAGATTTTCACACGTTTCTATCTTCGATTCGTCTTCCAGTTCAAACTTCTTTATTACAAATCATTTAAAATGACGGTCATTAAATAAAATTTCATAAAAACTAAACACAATGAAGAATATTCACGCGAAAAATACATGCTGATTGATAAAAAAAAGGTATCATCTCACTTCTAGGTGGACTAAGCACGTTTTTTCCTTTCTCATATAGAAAGGCTATGCAATCACTTTGAAAACCAACTTTTTAACCGAGGAATGACATATACAATTCGACTCAGTCCGACGAACTGAGCAAATGTCTGTGTGAGTACGTTTGTATATATGTCACAAAAATATGCCCAAACTTTTTTCAGAGATGACTAAACCGATTTGCACAAACTTTGATTCAAATGAAATATCTTGTGGTCCCATAGCCTGTAATTGAATTTTATTTCCATCCGTCTTACAATTACGGAGTTACATGGCAATATGTGAAAACTAGAAAAAAATTTCACAAATATTGATTTAAATTAAAGTATATATTGTCAGACTTCCGGTTCTGCAGTTACAGGGCGATGAGTGTCAAAGTTATCAAATCGTCATATAGAATGACATTATGTACAACATCAGTACGTGGTGGTACGGTGGGAGAAGAAAACAGAAAACGAACGATGCGTGCTTTGTTCTATTTCGTACACGCTATAAAGAAAACGAAACCGTTAAATTGGTAAAAGACGGTTCTGAATTGAATTGAAATTAGCTTTAAAAAATATGCAATAATAATAATAATAGTAATAATAATAATAATAATAATAATAATAATAATAATAATAATAATAATAATAATAATAATAATAATAATAATAATAATAATAATAATAATAATAATAATAATAATAATAATAATAATAATAATAATAATAATAATAATAATAATAATAATAATAATAATAATAATAATAATAATAATAATAATAATAATAATAATAATAATAATAATAATAATAATAATAATAATAATAATAATAATAATAATAATAATAATAATAATAATAATAATAATAATCCTACTACATAAAGCAAGCTGCTGATTCATGCTGTTTAGCTTGACTTACATATGCAGAAGTAACAGAAATGCAGGTTCGCTTCGTTTGGTAGATTTCGTTTAATTGATTTAATCGAAATAGAGCATGAGTTAGTAAGTCTAGATTTAATAAGGTTATAAACTGTTCCAATTTGTAGGTCATATTTGTTGCTGCCAAACGAACTAACGAATTGGCTGTTCCAGTTATCCGAGTCGGAGGAATTGGAAATAGTGGTCAAAAGGAAAAGTCTTACAGTTTCATATAAATTTCCTAAATTTGTTGTGGATACTATTTCCGGTTCCGGAACTACAGGGTAAACAAAATTTGTTGATTTTGTTAGATTAAGTACGACCAAACTTTCCTATTTCTATTCAATGAACAGTTGTTTTGCGAATTCCAAAGTAATATTTATGATGTTATGAGAAAGGAATCATTACTCCACTAGGTGGAATGAAATAGGTTTATATTCATAAAAAAAGGTAAAACAAAAACAATCACAGACCATGTTATGCACGGATTGAAATAATATTACCAAATTCAGCTTGAATATCATACGCAGAAGTAACAGGAGCGCAAGTTTTTGCTACATCAACTCAAACGTGTCATTCAAACACTGTGTCTGCTGTATGTTTGTGACATGCAAACGGCTGATCTCCTGTTACTTTTATAAATCGAACTCATACTAAATTGTGTTTTAGTGGGTTTAATGACGCTTTAATCACTGTTCACTGTTGTTGTCCATCGAAAACCTTGGCCCGAGTAGCCCATAAAGGGAGAATGAAAAATCTGTAATATCTCTAAAACCTCTAGAATATGTAGAGTCTATAAAATCATCTTTTTCTTAACGTTTTGTTTTGAATTGAACTCATTAGTGCAAAGCAATTCAAATTTGAATAGCCAGTGCTGCTAGTGAAAAATCTGTAAAACGTATTCATAATTAAAATAATTTCATCCTCTCTTAACAAAATTGAACGAACAAATCACCTTAATGAATTCTTCTAACAGTTTCTCCGGATGCAATCAGGCGCCAAATGAAGCATACCGTTTCCGGCAAAAACATAGGATAAACAGCAATCGAACTCGCAACTCGCTTTCAAAATAACAAACTGCCACCTACCCTGTCATTTGTATTAGACACACATACATCATATAGATAGATAGATAGATAGCCAGACAGGGACACTAACGTCGAGTGAACAATTAAAATTTTCAACATCATTTGCTATTGTCAACATTCCAACGACTCTCTTAGCTCCGGTGAGTCGCGGATGTGGTGCTGGCGATGCACTCAAGGGACGAGGGGTTGAAAAATGCGCGTTAAACATGCTGTCTGACTGTTAATTAGTCGCGTCTTCTTTCGGGGCAAAGAGCGATTTTTCCATCTCATTTGCTCATCGGATGCGCGCTGCCGACTGAAGACGGGCACAAATCAGCGGCAAAGGTTTACGGATTACGGGCGATGCGCAGAAGCTTCGATGCGCTCGATTTTCCAGCAGTCTGTGTGGGCCAATTAGGATATAGCATATGTGGTGACGATACACTGCCAGTTGGAATGATGCGCGGCAATTTTTCACCGATGGGTAATTGAGATATGCTTTTTTGTAGTATTGGTTGGGAAATTCGGAAACAGAAGACAGTGATTTCTGGAACTGTTTCAATCAAAGCGAAATTATCAACGTTTTTAATAATTGTTTGTTAAATCACGACAAACTATGAATTGTTCCTCATTCGCTTATTTGTTCCTGACATGAGAAGGTGAAAGATTAAAATCCATATTGTTCTCACGATCCAGTCGCGTCCCAGTGCTCCAAACCAAGATCATAACGTGAAACGATCGAAAACCTTTTGCCAAATGCTTAGCGGGCTTGGACGAGAGCCAAGAGAGGAGTGGACGGCTGCCTGCAAACATGGTACTCCTTTTCATGTTTCCAATTCCAATGAATTGTCTTGACCAGACAGCTTGGGGTCTGTATTTTATGACTTTTCACAGTTCGCACCACGCACCACCACTGGCTGCGCGAAGGATGTCTTGCAATCGCGGAAAGAGGAAATTTTTGTTGTTATCTGCTTAGTTCCAACTGATACACAACTGCTTCGGGAAAAATGAGCAAATCCACGCCGGGAAGGTCGAATGCTCGGGTGCAGAGTTTCAACCCATTCGATTGAATGTATTTCCCAACAATCGAAAAAAAAGTTACATAGCTGTTGATTTTTTAGCAAATCGCATACTTGAATTAATTAAAAGTTTTTTTGTTGTATGCTCTAGTTATGAATTATCTGACTGCTTATTTATCCGTGCTTGTAAACACCATCAATTACCAGCATATTGTGGCACGCTCTATCACTTGATTAAAACGCGATCGTTTGGGTGGAATTCGCGATCCCTTCGCAGGTGCACCGCGGTTTCAGGAGTACACCAGGGTAAGAGAATTTTCATCACCACGTACCGGAATCCGACATCATAGTAATTGTTCTACTCCTAGTCCCCTTTGTACCCGGTGCACCTTCGACTGAAACAATAATAAAAGTGAAAATGCGTTTCGCGATTAACGTTGTGTGAAACAGTGTCGGTACGATAATTTAATCAGTTTTTTATTTTGTTTGTTATTTTGCAAACTTACTCCAACCAGCCAGTTGCCAGTTCTTTACATCTGCTCCGTTGGACTCACATACGGTGGATGGATGCCAGACTGGGCGCAGAGGAAGTGGAATGTTCTCACCACCACCGAACAGTTTTATCTACCGTCGGAACCGGAGTAGGGCATAAATTTTATTAAAAATTTAAATTTTCCCCTTAATCGGCCAGGCAGCCTCGAGGTGAAAACCGAATTATGTAGGTATGTTTATAGGGAAAAAATAAACGCGCAAATGCAATAGCGTCGTAGCGCGCATAATTACAGACCCGGGAAAAGTGTTCCGAGGGCCAACGTTTACTGGAGCGATTTGCTTAATAAACAACCGACGTAAGTAATAAAATATCGTAAATTTGATATCCATTAGGGGCACAGGTCGAAGGACCCAAGGAGGCATCCTTCCGTCATAATTAGGCGCGAGGTGAGTTTTCTGTTTTCTGTAGCAGAAACGTGAGTTGCATCGTTCCTTTCCATTAACGCACTATTATTGTGCACTGAAATGCTAAAAAAGCACTTAGTTATGTAGAAGAATATGTAACGTGTGCAGTAAAAAATACATCACATAATAATCATTCTAATCAGTCAGTCAGTACGTTTATAACAGATCGAAAAACGTTTTCTCTTTAAAAACTTCTTGTTCTCATAAAATTAAAGATAATAATGACGATTTGTTTTATTTCTTACCAATTTTACTCAAAATATCCGAATTTTATTCAGCGAATTGTTTACAACAGCAACATATACATTTTTCGACCGTTTCAAAGGTAGGAGAGACCGGGGCGACACGGGCCTCTCGCAACAATTCGAACACTAAATTTCCTCTTTATGTAGGCCCGAGCGTTAGCTACACTTGCCTTAGGTTCATTTGACATTTCGTCCACTCAGTTGAGTCTCAGTAGTCGGTGAGTGCTAAAGCATTGATTATTTCGTAAAAAGTAATTTATTTCGCTCAACACAATTTTCTGGTACGTACCAACAAAATGCTCCAAAAATCCCCAATTACAGGCATAATCGATAATCACAAATACGATATTACCGACGACATGTGTACGTTTCTAAACGTTTCTAAACGTTTCTAAACGTTTCTAAACGTTTCTAAACGTTTCTAAACGTTTCTAAAGTACATTCGGCAGCCCAAAAGATGAGCGAAAATTCACAGTTCAAAAAATCATTCGATTTTATATCGTATAAGATGCACATAAATAGACCGTCATATTTCACACAAAATTATATCACACGGCTTGAATTCGAATGAAATAAAAAAACAAAAGATCGATAGCAGCAGCGCGACATGAACCGAAAAACATTAGATCACAAACACATCGGTCACTCGATTGAACCACATAGCTCATATCTATTTATTAAATAATTGATACATATCAATCCATATAGCGGTAATTGGTAGCAAATTACACTCGGAGCGTGAAAAATTCTGTGCTAGGGGAATATTGCGTCATTTGAACAGTTAAGTAGTTGTGAATTATATTGTTTGTAGAATTATGTCACCTGTAAAATTCATAATTTTTTTCTGTGTTCCGAACCATCGAATGATTTGAACAAATGCCAGATTCCGCTCGTATAAGTGGGCATAGGTACCTCAAACTAAATGCGTTCTGTAACTGAAGGTTGTAGTTTTACAACAGTATATAACCTTGAAAATATTGTCTTCCTAATTCTAAAAATTCCAGGAATCAATCTAACTATAAAAAATACGACACCCAGAGAAACACACAAAAGGGAGCGATGATTGGTTATTTCAAGCGGAATCCGAAAATTTGGATTCGAAACTTGTCCAAAAAATAGATGTGCCAGAAACGATCCGGGTTGAAAACATACAATCTGCTGGACATCCCCAATCACTCCCGGAAACTCTACACTGAACCACAAAACTACCTTATTTTAAGTACACTTCTAGACAAATTAAAATTTACTCTTGATGTAAATTCAATCATGCCGTAATTTCTATGATGGTGACATAATTACCCAGATTCTGCATTCCGATGGATTTGTGGTACGAACGAATCTACACTTTCGTTTAAGTTCGAATTTTGCATTCTTTATTCCGTTCGACTTGTATAATTCGATCGACTCTCGTTCGGGAACACTTGAAATTTAGAACACTAACCATTGAAGCTGTCTACACTACTTACATGTTCTATATTATTTATATTATTCATTTCTTAGTAAATGAAACCGTTACACTTGTATAAACAAATTAGAACGATTCTAAACCGAACAGAAGTAATACGTACGTAAGTCGATCGACTAATGTTCGAAAACTGAACAACTCGAACGAATGATATTCGAGTTCATACCCAACTCGAACGGAATGCAGAATGGAAATTGTACATTCGATCGGAATATTTCGAATCGATCGACGTACAGAATAGGGGTGAATATTACATCTATTACTATTACATGTAAAAAGAGGAACCTTTATTTACTGATTTGATTCACTGAAAGGTGATTTTAATCTACGCAATAGTAAGCTATATTTATCCAACGGTTGAGTGATATTCATTCAATTTTAGGTTTACCATATTTTAATTCATTGAACGAAATTAATTGAGTAAAAATAAAAGTCAAATAATAGGTAGTTATGATTTTCTGTGTACACGAAGCTGCTAAAATAATAAGTTATTATAAGTTTTATTCGTTTCTATAAATGGAGACTTTCAAAATCTGCAAATGTTTGCAAAGCAGCAAAACAATTCAAAAGTTTTACGAAACTGGAAGATACAAAATTATTATTCGAGTACATGGAGGAGGAATAATACTATACGGTTAACGTTTGTTACTTATTTTTGATTTAATAAATGATGTTTTGATTTGTTGTTTCGTTGTACACAGCATAAAAAGAATTGTAACAATCTCAATATGATTATCTATCGATGTGAAAAAATGTAGACGCACTGAACATCAAATGCTATAACTTTCTGTTTTTGAAAAACATTGCAAATTACTCACACTTTATTATGTCGAAACATCGTATTCAGTAGTAGAGTATTCAGTTTGACTGAATACTTAGCTGATTCTGATAGGAAATTAGGTATCTTTTCATTTAATATTACAACCTTTGGAACGATATCAACACATTTGTGATATAACATCAGAATTACTGTACATCACTACTCACTACTAATGTTCAGCGATTACCATATACTATCACAACAATCTCGGTGTCGTTCTAAAGATTGTAATATTACACGAAAAGATGCATAATTTCATATCAGAAACATATGCAGTATTCAGTTAAGGACATGTAATGTACTCAATACGTTGTTTCGATTTATGTCACATTTGAATTAATTTTACTATTTGCGATTGTAATTTGCACTCTTCTTTTCCTTCTCTCTGGTTGTTGGCACCTCACTTGACACAGATAACGTCGATTGGTGGCACAGCAACTAAGGCCATATTGCCAGTTAATTTCCGTTTATAGTCCAATGGACTTTCTTTTCACTGGGCTACAAGCGAAAATCTCGATGTGTGGCTACGTCGAGTTGCCAAAGTACGGATAAAACATCTTTCTTTCTCGCGAAATACTCAAATTATCACCGCACTAACACGATACAACGTGCTCACCCGTTGAGAGATTCACCGGAAGTCAGTAATTTGCACTCAATTATCAAGTCCAATTGGATGAACTTATATGAATCGTTCACTTGTCAAGCAAACATGTGATTTTGTGGCTCAGTCGGTCTTTTAACGTACTTAGTAGTGATTTAATGATTATAGGTTCAAGTCGCAGTCGCTACCGATTTAGATTCTTTTATATTCAGTTGAATTTTATACACATTATACATATGTCGTTTATTTAACCAATTGTTTGACAACTGCCAGAATGGCTGGTAGCAGAACCAAATCTACGCACTGTGGCCAGAAAATGTATCGTGAATATTCGAAAAATTTTCTTGCGTAATAATAGACGATGAAACTTATGTGCTGGATGAATATGAGAAGCTTTCCGGAATGTCTTTTTATACTGCCATGCAACGGAACGGGGTAGAGGAGCATCTCAGGAAGAAGAAAAAGATCAAGCTTACATAAAAATATTTGGTTTGGCAGGCAATATGCAGCTGTGGTTGTTACCATTCCTACGCAGCCATGACACTTCCTCGCTATTTTTGTCACTACGTCAAAGATGTATAATTGGAAATGGAGTCCTTGTTGTACCAAAAGATGCGAATAAATTTAATTACCCGGAGTTGCGACCTATAGAGCGGTAATGGGCTCTCGTGAAGAGAGAGCTCTCTCAATATAATCAATGAGCTACAATTATAGAAAAAATTTGAAAATGTTGGACAAAAGTACCTAAATCGGTTGTGTAGAAGTCTTCACAGACCTCAATTGCAGGAGTGAACCCCAAAGCTTGTAACTTCTTTATTCAGACGGATAAGAAAACTGTATTTAATTTTAGAAAGCGCACAAAAAAAATTGAATTTTTCAGGTGACTTAATCTCTCTTAATATGTATTTCATGAAGAGCTAAATCGTTAAATGACCGGAAATTTCATTTGTTCATTTTGACTTAATGTTGGAGTAGCATGAGTTTTACTGGTATTGACTGTAATGCGCATTCGGTTAGCGGAAGTGACTGTATGCATTTAAATGTACCTTTTACCAGCCAAGCAGGTATGTGCTTCTGTGGCTTAGTCGATTAATGGACGTACTTTGTGATCCAATGATTATCGGTTCAAGTCACAACGGTCGCTATAATTGTATATTTTTTTTTATTTTAATGAATTTCATGTCATGGAAGTTTAGAAACAATATTAAATGTTCTTGCACTTAAATTTGCGCGAACTACGACGCTCCATTTATGTATCTAATAATACGACAAATTACAGCGTTTTTTCGAAGTGCAAACGAAGTGCGAAACTAACAGCAAAACTGTTTTATTTCAAATATAATATGTCCAGATTTTGTCACGAAAAAGCCTCAGCAGATTTTTGAAAACCCTGTTTTTAGAAGACATTTGTCGAAATTTACGAACTGTTGAAAACGCCGCAGTCGTTTTTTTTCGTTGAACCGATTCCGTGTATCGGTCTTTATACAGGGTGCTCCATCTTTTTTGTCGGTATGTAAACGCTGTATAACTTTCACATTTACTAACCGTGCGATTGAATCAGATATGTTTTGGAAACGTCAATTCAGTACAATTTTTGCCATGGATCGCTTCACAATTGCATTCCTGCAACGAAAATTTTCCGGACATCTGGTGTCAAAAAGAGACGACATTGACCCAGATCGCCTGATTCAACCCCGCCGGAATTTATTTTGTGGGGTTATCTGAGAAGCAAGGTTTACGCCAACCAGCCTCAAGCTATTGACGTGCTCAAGGCAAACATTCGTGCTGAAATCGACGCTATAACACCCAAGATGCTCAAAAAGGTAATAGCAAAAGCAGATAAAAGGAGTCATTTTGTAATTGCTAATAAAGGTGGCCACACAATTGATATTATTTTCAAAAACTAGTCAAAAAAAACTATAAGAAACTAAACTGAATAAAAAACCTGTTTTAATCCACCTAGTGGTGTAATGATGCCTTTCTCATGTATAATATTGTGGTATTCTAATCAAAAAATTTTTTTTTCGATTTTTGAAAGAAACCAAGAGATTGTTTGTGCATTAACTAGTATAACATACAGAATTAAACAGTGCTTTGATTGCGTAGGTCATCCTTAAGAAAACGAAGTGGGTTTACTATTATATGCACTTCCGGCACCGGAACCCGAGAACCGGTATAATCAAAGTCGGTTCGTACGGCCATCAACTAACATGACATACAAACTCTTCTATTTACGATTTAAATGTTTGTTGCATCCGAAAATATGCAGTAATTTTTGGTAGGACCATAAGACCTTTCAATTGACCCTAAGATTGGGAATAACAATTTAGAGTCTAGTTTATAACATTTTGTACGGGTTTAGTTCCGCCAGTTCAGGTGACGGTGTACAATATTGAACACACCTTACCCTATAACTTCGGAACCGGAAGTCGGATCCGGATGAAATTCAGGAATTCCGTATGGGACCACGAAATCTTTCATTTGAATCTAAGTTTGTCAAAATCGGTTAAGCCATCTCCGAGAAAACCTAGTGAGATTTTTTGACACACACACAGACATTGCTCAGCTCGATGAACTGAGTCGATTGGTATATGACACTTGGCCCTCCGGGCCAATTTTACACTAGTCGGTTTTTCAAGTGATTGCATAACCTTTCTATATGAGAAAGGCAAAACATCGCTTATAGAAATCGGTTTCAATGTTTTTTTTTGACATACCGACATAAAAGATGGAGCAGCCTGTAGAGAACTTGAAGTCCGCAGAGTTTTTCAGTTTGGTGTAGAAAACCATTCATCAAATGAACTTCATGAAACATAGTCATCAGCTGGTGCACGTATTCATGAACTAATAAATGAACGAAGCAGCTCTCTGAAGTGAAACTCTTTTGATAACATTCGTTGCTTTAATTTGCAAGCTCTGAATCTGTAGTGACGAGTTCTCTTCGATTTAGATGTGAAGCTTGCTAGTTTTTTTATCTGTACATTATGGGTGAGATAGACTGTAGTTTTTTATACACTGAAAACAATATGTAATGAATGTATTAAAATAACCAGTAGACTTCGTTTATAATAGAAATTTACAAATTATGCGCACGAAGTATATCAATTGCATTTCTTACTTTCGTATTGATATTTTTCTGGTGATAATCATATGACGAAATTTTATCCATTAAGACTGTCAGATTTAAGATTTAATTAATGCAAAAAACTATAATAGGTGAAACTACCATTCCATTTGTTTTCATGAATTTCGCACTGCGCCAACCCAGTAAGAAAACGGTAAGATTTTGGTAAACGTTGAGCATCTGATGAACTGCATGCTGCACGAAATTAATCGAATGAAACGTGAAAGTTCGTCCCATTAGTTGAGTCGTTTTGTTTTTTGGATTTCCCTAGCAAAAATCTTTTTCTACCCAAAGTACAAGTTTTGAGTCGAGAATACTACTAATGAGATACTCTCGAAATGTTCCCGTAAAATTAATCTAATCATGGTCCAATGTTGCATATTTAACATGAATCATATATTTGTTGTTATTTGTTTCAAAGTGTAGTTTCGCCATAGTTCGAAACAGTCAGAAAATATCAATGGCAGAGAAAATTTTTTGCGAACCTCGGTTTCAATCAAATCTGATCGCTAAATAATTACAATCACTCATTCTCTTTAAAATGACTGCTTTTGTCGCTACGGCAACTTTTCACGAAATTAGAAAATACCAGTGACTAACAAGTTACATTGCGGAAGGAAAGCACAGATCCGTTGCGTTGAACAGCGTCATTAATAACGCATCTCGTGGCAGTGCGCCCTTTGGTATGACCCAATCAACCTCTCCAGTAGCGGTGTCGGTAGTAGTACGTAGCTTTAGGTTAAGTTCAATATATAACTACCGACAGACTGAACTGCAGCGCTCCAGAGCTATCACCGACATATATGCATAAATTAATCGAGATTTATTTGCATTTGTAAGATATAAATACATCAATTCGTTCAATTATTTTTGACATAATACAAAATAAATGGCTACCGGGGAGGACGCAGATTTCTCGTCGTGGGCGTTTGTATGCCAAGTAAGCTCTGCTGCTTTGATCTACAAAATGATGGTGGCGGGGCGTCGGCGCTTGCTTTGTTCCTACTGCCATATTGTAACATCCGTACTCTTCAAAATGCATACTACGATCCCATATGTAATGCGACGAAACTGGAATCACAATCACATTGTGACTTTGCAAATTTAATTAGCTATCGACAAATTAATGTTGCTACAAGAAATATATTCAAACCAATAAACTGTTCAATTGGAAGTAAATGTTTCAATGTTCACCTTACCAAAACATTGCCTTGACACTAGTCGACATAATGCTCAGACCGATGCAAATGTTGGTGGGTGTGACAACGGATGACACATGATGACGACACTAGCAACGAACGCAAATGGAAAGGCGGTCAACAACAATCACTTCTAATCAAAGGAGTGCCGCTGGAGTGCATAAATCGCAAAAAAAAAACACAAGTTGCAATCGCTCGGCGACAAGAAAGCATATGTATCCGTGCACCAATCCGGCAATCCGACCGGCTGCATAGCTTTGTATCGCCAAGTTTATCTTCAAATTAATAATTATGCGCGCCATCCGAAAAGGGCCATTCATGCCGCAGTGTAATGTTTGACCGCCAAAATCAGCCGGTGTCGCCACCGTTCACCATCCCCGACATCAGCGACGCGACACGCTTAAGAACAATGCAATTTTGCTGCACGCGGTGGTTGATTGGTGGGGGGTGGCGGCGGTGGTAAATGCACTGCTCGGGCGGAAACAATATGCAATTTGTCGGCTGTTGGTCAAACGGTTGCCCGGTTGAAACTGTGTTCTCAGAACTGGAAACTGCAACGGTTCTTCTGATGACTGTGAAACAATGCATAAGGGTTCTGGTGCCTAGTGCTGTTCGGTTAAATCTGTTAGTTAAAATGCAGCTTGAAATATTTGATGAATTGTCATCACTGTTAGGAACATCATGTGCACACTTGAAACTTGAACTTGGTCTCAGTGAAAATAGGTAGCGAAGCAATATGGCAGACCGAAATTTCGGCTAAAATAGTCCTTTTCCCTAATGTTCGGCTGATTGTATCCGTCTTTTGTTATGCTATAGATGCATTCCGCGTTAAATCGTTCAAATTGTCAGTACCCTTGAACTAGCTTCAATGAAACTCTCTGGATATTTTTCTATTCAATGACTAATTTAAGAAAACCAATTCACCGATAAGATCTTTTAAAATACCATTTAAAATCAAACTGAGTAATGATTATACCAAGTGCTGATTGTAGAATAAATCAAGTTACGGATTTTTTTTTGTTTCAGCTGATGTATAAATTCATGGCCACTTTAGTAGGTATGTATTAATAAATTATATTTAACATTTATTTTCGAAATGATCAGCAATGTAAGGATTAGTTACTCGATATGTTAACGAAATGATACAAAAATTGAAATTTTTAGAGCAAACTCAGCAGCCCAAAATTTTTTGGAGAAAGGAGTTGGCATCACTGGAAGTACGATGCGCTGTCTAAGTGCTGCTCTCAAAAAAGTTTATTTTCAATGTGTTGTTTGATATGTATAGTTAAAAATTTGGTTGAAACAGTTATTTTGAGTCATAGTGCTGGTGTGTGTTTAGTAGTGAGAGTGCTATTTATTGAATAGTATTGATTCGCGAAACTAAAAGTGCTCAAGTGGCGGAGGCTGAGAATTTACCACCCCAAAGTTCCATTAACCGATCGAGGCGCCGTCTGCATATCATTGTCGGTGTTATCAGATTTTTATGGAATGTGCGAAGGTTTACAAGTCAATCTTGATATTCAACCTAAGGGTCTAGGATTGGGCTGCAGCAGGCCTTTGGTCGTAGCCGGCGTCGTTATTGATTGTTTAATGAAAAGTTAGGAGTGAGTGGGTATGTACAGTGAAAATGATTTGCTTCTCTCAAGCTTAATTTTCTTGGTTCATTGTGCATTTCCACTCATTCGGTCAATTACGAAGTGCAACTACGGGCGATCTACTTCAGCTCAGCTCAGTTTAGCTCAAACTCAGCAGTTCAAAATTTGATATAGGTAATGGATAGTTGAGCTAAACCTTAAACAAACCTAAACCAAGCAAAGCCGTTTTATATTTATTTTTTAGAGCAGTTTGGTGTGAGAGATGTCGTTATATTTTTTATATATTTTAAACACGAGTAAAAGAGAATCTGAGGTTGTCATTTTTTTATTATAAATTCCTGGTTGAATCATTTAAACTGTCATAAATTACTTGTCTAGAACTAGATCCCTCACTTTCGGTAAGCACGTTGTTTCACGAATAGTGTTAGGATATGTCGTGTATTTCAACCGAAAGAAAGAACTTTCTCTCGTTATGATGTGAATTAAAAATGCGACACCGGGAGACGATCCTTGGTAGACACTGTAATATATATTACACTCGAATAATAAAATAATCAGCAATACTACTTTCGAAAAATGACAACACATAAAAAAATAAAAAACCGGATACAAACATAGAATGCAAAAGTCGGACATGGATTTTGCAATGCAAAAAATCGTTTAAAATCGTTTTTTTGAAAGAACTGGACTGAATTTGTTTTTTTTAATCAAATGTTTTTATCCGATTCTTCCATTCAAAGTTTTTGTTATCGACTGCCGCTGCGTATGAAGCATGGTTTGCTTGTTTATAACGGGTGGCTAGATCCGGTATCGGCAACCTGCGACTCGCGAGTCAGGTGCGGCTTTTTGGAAGTAAAGCTGTGGCTCTTTAGTTCCATACATAAATATTGTCTATATTATAAAAAGTAACGAGGATCTCTCCACCACGTGCTTGCTTTTCATGGAATCGCGTCGTCAATGTCATCATTTCCGGTAGAAATAATGAAGGCCATCGCACTTTTTTGTAGAATTCCTCCTTCACAATAAAGTGCAATGCTTTCCAAAAGTATGGTGTTTGAACGATTTGTTTTGTGCTTGAATGAAAATAAATACATTTCTCATTCAAAAACGTGATTAATCCACCTAGCAGTGAGATGATACCTTTTTTTATCAATACGCATGTGTTTTTGCATGGATATTCTTAGGTGTTTTAGTTCTCATGACATTATTTTAATTATCGTCGTTTTAAACGGCAAATTGAGATTTTAATCACTCATTACCCTGTAATGCTGAAACTGCAAAACATATCGAATTTCAATCTTAGCGTGCGACAATAGATTGAACATTCCATGAGATGTCGAAGTAAGTTCCACTTTAGAGTTTTTCGTAATTATTTATGGTACTTCCAGAGCCGGTATTCAGGAATTAGCATAGCCCAAAATGATTCGAATGGCCATAAATTATTACGCCAAACAATTTACATGAAATTTATAAACTCATCATCTGTAATTCCAGAATCGGATAAAATTCACCAATTTTGTATGGGACCTTAAGTCCTGTAATATTTGTTTTTGAAGTTCGATTTGGTCTTTTTTGAGAAAATGATTGAGCTTTGAGAATCGATTCGATACTGGAACCGGAATTCTGAAATCGGTGTAGCCGAAATCAGTTAAATTCACCTGAGCAGTGTGTAGACATCTTTGAGGAATTGTAGTGCGAATTAAAATTTGGGGGTATATTCCGAATCCAAAAACGAATACCGCTCAAACTGAAATAAATTTATTTGGTTATCGACTATCCAAATCTGCAAACCCGATAAACCTGATTAATTTATGTGAAATGGACATTTTTATACTAATCACCCTGCATTTTCTGAACCAGAAGTCGGATCTGACTAAAAAGTAAGAAGTTTTATAGGATTTTAAGACCTCTCATTTGAATCATAGATGATTCTTAGATTTCATTTGAATCTTAGATCGGTTCAGCCATCTACGAGAAAAATTAATTGCATTATTTTAATTTCGTTTCACATATCATCCTGTGGTTCCGCAATCAGAAGTCGGATCCAAACGTAATTCAGGAACCTTGTTTGGGGGTATACGACTTTTCATATGAATCTGAGTTTGTAAAAAACGGTTTAACCATCTCCGAGAAAATTGAGTGAAATTATTTGTCACACACGCATTTGCTGATCTCGACGAACTGAGTCGTATGGTATATGGAAATCATGTTCTTCCAGCATTTATTGCTTTAAACAGTTTAAATCAATATAATTATGGAATTACTTCCAACTCGATAATGCTGGTATCATCTAGTTTACATATGCCATATTCGAAAGATTATGTTGCCAAAAATGAGCCGTGCTAAAATTGGTCCGAGGCAAATTGTCATAAAAAAGGATGCTGTACACAGTCTTTTTGGTACTTAGAAACAATTATATGTAACAGTATAAAAAATCGTGTTTCATGTTGCTCCCAAGCATTGCTTTTTCATACAGCGCTCAAAATTCCTTCTACTGGAATAAGGCTTACACAAAAATATCGATATCTCCGTTAAAAATGGACGGATTTTAACAATCTATGGCTTGTTGGATGGGTATTACCGAGCGAAATCTAAGTCTGGAAACATATTCTGTTTTCAAGGTCAAATGTGACAGATACTGTCAAAAAACTGAAAATTTTGACATAAAGCTTCGCATAACTCAAAAAGTAAACATCCGATCTCAAAACCATTCAATAGCGTTCTGGGTGACGGGGAGACCTTTCATTTGCGACTAGTTTGATCAAAATCGGTCCAGCCATCTCTGAGGTCTCGACCTCTTAGTTGACAACACACATACAGACACACACACATTCACACACACACACACATACACACACACACACACACACACACACACACACACACACACACACACACACACACACACACACACACAGACATTTGCTCAGTTCGTCGAGCTGAATCGATTGGTATATGACATTCGGCCCTTCGGGCCTCGGAAAATTTTTCGAAAGTTTGAGCGAATTCTATACCTATTTTTTATATATATAAAAACGTGTTTAATCCACCTAGCAGTGAGATGATACCTTTTTTTACCAATCTGCATGTGTTTTTTGCATGAATATTCTTCGGTATTTAAGTGTTTAAGTTGACATTATTTTAATGACCGTCGTTTTAAGCGACAGTTTGAGATTTTAATCACTCATTACTCTGTAATGTCGAAACTGCAAATCGGATCGAATTTAAATCTAGAAGTGTGATAATCGATTAAAGATGCCATGATATGTAAGTTCCACTTTAGAGTTTACGGTAATTTAAGGTACTTCCAGAGCCGGTATTCAGGAGCCAGCATAACCCAAACCGATTCGTATGGCCATATGACGAATGAATTACAACAGTTTTGAGTCCAACTTTGAAGCTCAATCCCATCTTCTATATCGGTTTGAATTTTAAAAATTCATCATCATGTAATTCGAGAACCGGAAGTCATAATTGGATAAAATTAATTAATTTTTGTATGTATGTATAAAATTAATTAATTTTGTATATAAGTTTATTTTAATTTGAATTTTTGTTTCTGATATTTGATTAGGCTTTTTTTGAGAAAACGATTGAGCTTTGAGAAACGATTTTATACTGGAACCGGAATTCTAAAATCGGTATGGCCGAGGTCAGATAAATTCACCTGAATAGCTGTATAGTTTACATTTGTTTCAAAATATTTGAAAATCAGTGAAGACATCTTTGAGAAATCATAGCACGAATTAAATTTTTAGGTGCCTTCTGAATCGACAACTGAATACCACTAAAACTGAAAAAAGTTATTTTTTTTATCGACTATCCAAATCTGCTAACCCGATAAACCTGATTAATTTATGTGGAATAGACATTTTTATACTAATCACCCTGTATCTCCGAAACCGGAAGTTGGATCTGACTGAAGAGCAAGATGTTTTAAAGAATCTTGAAACTTTTCATTTGCATCTTAGATGATTCTTAGATTTCTTTTGAATCTTAGATCGATTCAGCCATCTACGAGAAGAATGAGTTACACAATTTTGATTTCGTTTCATATATCATCCTGTAGTTCCGGAACCAGAGGTCGGAACCAAACATAATTCAGGAACTTTGTTTGGGAGCATACGACTTTTCGTATGAATCTGAATTTGTAGAAAAGAAATTTTCCGAGAAAATTGAGTGAAATTATTTGTCACACACGCATTTGCTGATCTCGACGAACTGATTCGAATGGTATATGGATGTTATGTTCTTCCAGCATTTATTGCTGTAAGTAGTTTAAAAAAATATAATTAAAAAAAATCATCTGGTTTATATATGTCATATTCGAACGATTATGTTGCCAAAAACGAGCCGTGCTAAAATCGGTCCGAGGCTAAATGTCATGGAAAAGGATGCTGTACACAGTCTTTTTGGTACTTAGAAACAATTGTATGTAACAGAATAAAAAATCGTGTTTTCCGTTGCTCCCAAGCATTGCTTTGTCATACAGCGCTCAAAACTCCTACTGCTGGAATAGGGGGAAAAGTCGTTTACACAAAAATTTCGATATCTCCGTTAAAAATGGACGGATTTCAACAATCTATGGCTTGTTGGATAGGTATTATCGTGCGGAATCTAAATCTGAAAACATATTCTGTTTTCAAGGTCAATTGTGACAGATACTGTCAAAAAACTGAAAATTTTGACATAAAACTTCGTATAACTCAAAAAGTGAACATCCGATCTCAAAACCATTCAATAGCGTTTTGGGTGACGGGGAGACCTTTCATTTGAGACTAGTTTGATCAAAATCGGCCCAGCCATCTCTGAGATCTCGACCTCTTAGTTGACAACACACATACAGACACACACACATACACACACACACACAGACATTTGCTCAGTTCGTCGAGCTGAATCGATTGGTATATGTCATTCGGCCCTCCGGGCCTCGGAAAAATTTTCGAAAGTTTGAGCGAATTCTATACCTATTTTTTATATATATATAAAAAAAGGTAAAAAAGGTAAAAAGTATTAACCACTCTGAATTAGAGAACGACGAAAATTTTACAGAATTCGGCATATATTTACCGAATTCCTAACAGCTTTCCGTTCGTTAATTAGTTCGATAATTGAAATGATTACAAAGCGTTTGGTCGATTTGTCAAATTCTTTCTAGCAGTTCTGTAAACGCTATAAACCAAACACATGGATCAATAAGTCCCGAGAATAAAGCAGAGATGGCGCTCGTAGTAAACCAGTAACCACGTCTTTCTAGAGTACTAACCTTTGCTTGAAACGGGTCAAAAATTTTAAGTCGATCCGACCAGAAACAGCTGAGTTATCGAGGTTGGAGTAAAGTCGTTTTGTAGTTTGTTTAAAAAATGGAAAAACCCGAGTTTCGTGTTTTGATAAAACATTGTTTTTATATGGGTAAAAACACCGTGCAAGCGAAACAATGGATTGAAAAATGTTATCCGGACTCTTGTCCATCAAAAGCAACGATTTGTCGGTGGTTCGCCGAGTTTAAACGTGGTCGTACCGACACAAATGCCGCGGAACGCTCGGGTAGACCTGTGGAAACCGTTACACCGGAAAATGTGAGTGAAGTGACAAAAATTATAATGAAAGATCGTAAAGTGAAGCTCCGTGAGATTGCTGAGATGACGCAGATATCATATGGAAGTGTATTTACTATCCTTCATGAAAAATTGAGCATGAAAAAGGTTTTTTCCCAGTGGGTGCCGCGATTGCTTTCGATGGAACAAAAACAGCAATGAACAAAACAATGAAAAAAACACCCCCTCATACTCGCCAGATTTAGGCCGCAGTGACTACTGGCTCTTTGCTGATCTTAAAAAAAATGCTCCAAGGAAAAAGATTTGGCTCAAATGAGGAGGTCATCGCTGAAACTGAAGCTTATTTTGAAGCGAAAGATAATTTTTTTTATAAACATGGTATTGAAAAATTGGAAAAACGTTGGAACCATTGTATCACCCTAAAAGGTGATTATGTTGATGAATAAAAAAAAAGGTGAAAAAAAAATGTTGTTTCCATTGTTAGTTTCGGGACTTTATGATCTATGTGTTAATGGAAGAATATTCGGTTTTTGTTGAAAAATCACCGTACAATGAAATTCAATCTAAGATTGCCTAAATTTAATGAATTTAATCTAATATCGATTTCGATTGAAGATAACTGAAGCTAACCCACATTGAGAAAAAAGCAACTAAGAATTTCATAAGACTGAGGCTTATGAACCAAGCAGAAATCAATTCCGTAGAGATTTTCATAAATAGTCTTATGGTTTTCTTAATCATTATATATGCATGTTATAATTATTCGTTTTATGGAGTGTATCGAAAATAAGCTATCTACAAATTTTTCTTTCAAATTATGATAAAAAACAATATTTTATTCATACTAAAAATTGATTCTTTATTGTACGACGTTAAACTTGAGCATAATGAAAACCGGATGAAATTCCTTCACGAATTTTCGAACTTTTGATCGAACGCTCTTCATCAAGCTCCGGACGAGTGTTGCATCGCATTTTTTTGGATACTTGAGCCCAAATTTGTTTGAACTCGTGCATGTTCCCAGCTGCCTTACCAGTCTTCTTGAAGACCCTTTTCATGATTGCCCAGTAACGTTCGATGGGTCGAAGCTGAGGGTAATTTGGTGGATTGATGTTTTTCTCAACGAAATTTATACCCTTTTCCGCAAGCCAATTGAGAGTGGTTTTGGCATGGTGAGCCGACGCTAAATCCGGCCAAAACAGTGGAGGTGTACTATGCTTCTTATATAAAGGCAGCAATCTCTTCTGAAGACACTCAGATCGATAGATTTCTGCATTCATTGATCCGGTAGTGTAAAAATGGTTGACTTCAAACCACAGGAACATATTGCTTGCCACACCAGTACCTTTCGACCGAATTTCTCCACATCGACCAGTCCGCATCGCTCACCTCCTTTACATAAGTCTCATCCTCCATCAAAGCGCATGCATCCGGACACTGCAAAAGACGCGAATACAATTTCCGGGCCCTTGTTGTTGCTCGCTTCTTCTGTTCTACACTTTGTTTCGAGATTTTCTGCTTTTTGTAGGTCTTCAGGTAATTTCGCCTCTTGATACACTGGATCATTCCGACACTCGTTCCTGCTTTTTTGGCCAAATCACATATTGACATTGATTTGTTCTTCATGATTAGAGATACAACTTTCTGGTTCAGTTTTGGGTAGGAAGAACCGGGTTTTCTGTCTCTTCCTGGTAGCTCAAAGAATAGTGTTCCCCAAACTTATTAATGATGGTTTGAACACTGGCATGATGAATTCCAAACCGCTTCGCCAATTTTCGCATAGTAATACCTTTCTCACTTAGCCATGTATCCAGAACCTTAATTTTCACGTCCTTTTCAATACGCGACATTTTGAAAACGCAGAATTTCAACCACACAAACAAGTAAACAAACGAAAGCTGACAGCCAAACGCACAGTATGCTGTGATCTGAGCATAAAAAATCATCACAAATACATACGTACAACACAAATGTATGTGGGGACGGGTATAGCGTGATGGGTATATCGATACCTTTCACGCAGCCCGCCTGGCTTCGATTCCCAACCCCGCACATAGGGTCAGAAAGTTTTTCTGGTCCGAAGAGATGAATGACCTTAAGGTTAAAACCTCTTTAATCGAAACAAAAAAAAATGTATGTGGATAGCTTGTTTTCGATACACTCATGTATATTCCGTAATGTGAAAAAGTCATAGTTTTATCTTATGATTTTGGCATGACAAGAATGCTAACGATGAAGTAATAATTTCAGTTCCGAAAAGAATTTATAGATGAATTAATCTCACAAATTTTCTTTATTCCAGCCTTCAAACCCGCTGTTAAAATTTATTTTGGAGAGGATTTTTCGAAAAACCGTTATGCATGTATCATAAGGAAAGGGAAATAAATTTAGTTTTGATTGAGGCGAAAATACTTATACTGAAAATATTTTCAAAATGCTTTTCAACAGTCGGCACATGAAATGTCAAAAAAAAGTTCTTAATTAAATTACAGAACAGAATAAACTATGTTACAACATTAATTCAAACATTTTTATGCGTTTCATAAGACTATCTCATGAATATTTGATGTAAAATATTGAAGAATGTCCTTTATATTTCATAAGATAAATTTATGGAATACATTTATTAACCTTATGTCTGTCTGGCGAACGACCGTTAGTAGGTTAAAGCCGGGTATAAATGATATAAAAAAAACCTTATGTCTGAAAGTTATGACTTTTCGTTCGAAGATCATTTTGTCTGAGTGCAGCTCCAACCCCAAGTGAAATAAGAACAAATTGACTCCAGTGGTACGTTCCTCTGGTTGTATGAAGATTTGTGCCATACTTTAAGGATAAAAAACCAAGTCTTTCTTACGAAGAAGAATAATTTATTTTTGAAGAAGAACTTAGAGTCATAAATTACAATATTTCCATTTTCTAAGGTAAAATTGTAATAAAACCAGTGCATTTGTTGACACGAATTACTTCAGTATCCTAATAAAAACAAATTAATAAGTTTGAAGTTAATGAACTTTTCATAAAAAAAAACATTATTTATTCAAGTACTTAAGAAAGGGGACGGGTATGGCGTGATGGGTTAGTCGATGCCTTGCAGCTCGCCTGGGTTCGATCCCCAACTCCGCACATAGGATCGAAATTTTTTTCTTGTTTGAAGAGACGAATAACCTTAATGTTAAAGTCTCTATAATTGAAGCAACAAAAAGTACTTAAGAAGAAGTACTGTTGTTAAGAAAATATTGTGTGAATTTTTAAAATAATTTAAATTAGGTCAATATCGGGTTTGGCTCTTTCGACTAGGTAGGTTCCCGACCCCTGGGCTATATCCATGCTGCATTCCATAGCGGCAGACGCCAGAAAAATGCAAGTACAGAATAAAAACATTTTTTTCGAAAGAAATGATGAAGTTTTCGTTCGTTCAAAGTTTTTTTGTGTGGTGTTTCCTGTTTTGGCATTCCAAAATTCTTGAACGGAGCGTTTTGAAGCTTTATGTGATGATTAAATTAATATCCTCAAATACGGAAAATCGGTCAGATAGAAAATAAAACCGAGAGTTTCGGGGGTTTTGAAGTTCAATGCCGAGCACTCATCTGCTAAAATCTCAGCTAAGGTTCGTGGAAAAATGTGTAAAGTTAAACAGAAAAAAAAACATTCAGTGAAATGCTATCAAACATTCGTGCACCAAATTTAGTAATAAATTCACAGTGAGGGTTTTACGAAAGTTGAAAGGTCCGCCTAACAAAATAAATATAATTTCCTTCGATGGTGTTTCAGCAGACAACATACCGCTATTTCGAGCCTATCAAAAGCTCCCATTTCAATCAAATCCAAATCACAACCTCTAGCGACATATAACGGTTCGTTTAATTTAATTACAATCATATCTTTTAATTGATTTCACTATTTTTACTACCCGCGTTTATGGCGCAAAACCGTCCTCGGCCGACTGAACGAGTTGCGTTGTCTGTCCACTCACTGTTTCGCCACCTGACGGAAATCTGTGGCCATGCATCGCTGCAAAGGGATCCTCTCTGATATAAACTTAATTGGACAACGACGTCTATAAAACAAAAATAAAACATTCATCACCCATCTCTCAGGGCAGAGCTGCCACAACAAGCCAAAGCATTTTATGTAGACTGCGACGAGTAAAAATTGACTATCGAAGATTGTCCAACGAAACAAAGTTTCTATTACTGTCTCACTCCAATCAAACTAGCAAAGGAAAACAATTTTTTTTTCGATATCTCATTTTAATTGTAAATTTGTTGAACAGTTTCAGGTGACACTTGACGTACCCTAACTGCAATCCACCTTAACGAATTCAACCATTCTACGAACAATGGTAATCATTAACCTTGGCAATTATGTACAGACAGCACAGTACAGCAAAAAGAAAAAAAAACAAAAACAATACCCGGATCAGTACGGTAACGATTCTAATAAATAAATTAGGATACTGCAATCGCGCGTGGATCGACATGTTTTGCTTCCAACTGAGACCCAGTACATTGAATGGCGAGAAAGGTCCCATGGCACTCGTGCAGGAATGAAAAAAAAAATCATACAGCACCCCAGCCAAATGGATCATCCCGGAGAAACATCCAGAGGAAACGTTGTGGCTATAACAAGGAAACAGAAAGTAATTCAATTGTTTCCAATAATTTGAAACAAAAAAGCTATTAACGATATGGACCTTTCCTGGCGGCCCCCGATGATTTCTTCTTCACAGGTTCCAACATTGCGCACTGATCGCAGTAGGCAACGCGACGACCGAGGAATTCGATTGGTAACAATAATGTGATCCCACTGCCACCGCCACCACCACCCACCACGGCTGGGGTACGTTCCTCTGAAATGATCTGAATTTCCAAGCAAACCCCACAAACCGGAGGACAATCGGGAAAAGATTTCTGCATTTCGTACAAATGCGACCTCCTTCCCGGATAGGGGTTTCGGATATAATCTGCTCACACGTAGTGACAAAAATACTACCAGTGGGCACCTTGTTTATGTTGTACCCTGATCATGGGATTGTGATCCAGGGGTGGGATAGACGTTTACTTTGTTGTGGTTTTTAATTCAGTGATCCCCATAAGAGGTTTGTTTGCATGGGCCATCCGTACGTGGTGAGGGACAATTTTTTCTTTAGGAGCCTTTTAAGTTTGGTTTATGCTTATAGATGAGTCTGATGACAGTTCAAGTTATTTAAACAATTTACGTTAGATGTCACAGAGTATTCAATGTAGACTTAAAAAAATAAATAAAAATAAATACTTCCGGAATATTGTTTATATATATACAAGTCTTGGATTTAGAAAAAAATTGGAAATTCGTTCTTGTTATGAGGGCTTGAGGATGTCCTTGCGCCAATCACACCTTCTTATTCTTAGTAGGACTGAGTCCGTTTGAATCATCTGAAACTATAAATGACATTTAGCTCAGAAGAAAAGGCATTGCAAGATCTACGCTAATTAATATTCAATTACTCAGGTAATCAGTAAGCAATAATAATAGCAATAAAATAGCCCTTTATGAGTTCCAAAATTTTTTATAGTTCTATATCTGCAATCTGAAAGCTCAACTGTTGTGAACTATCGGAATTTGGCTTTCAGAATGCTCACCGGTCATAAATAAGCATTATCTTTGAATAGCCGTATATTTTACCAAAGTCGGCCCTGATTCAGCCACAAGAGCGATTGAAGTGCCAATTAGAGATCATCTGCTGCCATAATGCGGCAATTATTATATGCTTATTGTTTATCTATGTACTCTTCTTTTTTTCTTAGTTTTTACTAGCTATGCTATTATTTTTGACGGTTGTATGCTCGATCTTACAATCGGTCTGTGATTCCTGCACCATACAATGTATTCTATAGCAGCGCCTCGAGTAGTCGAAATTCTAATTTAGAATGTTTTGCATTTCTGTTCTTAAATTTATGGTGAATTCGGTTATTGATCGATCATGTTGTAATCGATAAGTTCTACAGAAATTCGATGATCGGCAATCATATGCTAAACTCATTTCATCTGGAACGACATCTTACTTTCATAATTAGAACAAGTAGAAGAATGGCTCAAATCCGACCCACCTTCCTTTTTTTTATAATAAAATTTTTATTCTCGCCTATTTGCGTAAAAGCTTTAAGTGGCGGCTTACGTTTTTGTTACTTAAATTTTTTTTTGCTATTAGATCTCGCTGTCACCCCTTTTCTAGGGGGGGATGAGTTTCCATTTCCATCCAATGAGGATCGTCGGTGTTGTGTGTAATTTCCGTTTTTTTTCGTTTTGCTTGGTGATCGTAGTCTTGGGCTCGTTGAGAGTTGCTGTAGACAACAGCTTTTTGGCAATATTGACATGTGGTCATCTGGTTGTCATAGGTAACAAGTGGTTTGCACGGGATTCTTGTATCCTGACCGAATGTCACATAGGAAGGTATAGGCCTCCTCAAGCGCATCCGTAACAAACGTACGCCATTTAGAATACCGAGGAAAAAATTCTTCCACTTTTCTTTTTCGATAGAGAGAATCTCTCCGTATTGGGACATAGTTTTGCGAATATAAGGATCGAAGACGCTTGAGGGAAGATCATGCACACGCACTTCTATAGCACTATCTTCCGTATATACTGGAATCTTTTAATTAATGTTTTCGTGCTCCACATAGTGCACATTGTTCTTGTCTTTTGCGAATTAAATTGCATTCAACTCTTTATAAAACTGGATGCAAACAACATTATTTGTCTTATTGCATTGAAGTAAATGCACACGTTTAATGTCAAGATGCATTTGCTCCTCAAGCAAACCTTCAAGTTCTCGTATCGGAGGTCGAATTTTGCACTGTCTGAAGTCAATAACAATTGTATACTTTCGTATCGGCGGTAGCTTTTGTTCGTTTAGTTCACTCATTTTTGAGGTCGTTCTATTGTTCACTACACAATACTGTACTTGGTTTCTTCTGTCCCGAACGTAAGCGGTTTTGTTTTATCGACTGACTTGGATGAAATGTGAAAGCGAACTGATCCACCTTCCTTTGTTTATCGTACTGGTCTCTTCGAGCTGATGCTCATGATAATTCATTCGAACTTGTACACTAATGGCTGCTGAGTTTATATTTGTGTGACTCATAAGTTGTGTTTGCTACAAAACACAATTACCAGTAGTGTTAAAAACTGTCCCAGAAAGTATGGACGCACTTTGATTTCGCTGTAAATAATTCACAAGTGTTAGATATTCAAATTTTATTCGATATACTGATAATATTAGACTACAACAACAGAATATTATTCTCAACATTTGCTACTTAGCCATTGTAGACTAGCTGGCGCACCATCTTGAGAACGTTCCTCATTAAATTCCGTACAGACTTCTTGGCGACAAGTTTTGACACTTTTTTCCAATCTTTTTCGAACTGTTGAATGGTTTCGGCTGCCGAGACATGTTTCCTAAGATATGCCGTCGTTAATGCCCAAAATTCCTCAATTGGTCGAAGTTGTGTTTAATTTGGTGGATTCATGTCTTTTGGGACGAATGTGACATTTTTGGTAGTATACCATTCTACCGTTGATTCCGAGTAGTGGCAAGAAGCAAGATCTGGCCAGAAGACAACAGGATCCTTGTGGCTTCGAATCATGGGTAGAAGTCGTTTGTTTTTTTTTAACATTCCTTGATGTATATTTCGCTGTTCATTAAAGCAGTGGTGATGAAGGGTTTCGAAATCTTACCGCAGCTACAAATTGCTTGCCAGACCATAGCTTTCTTACCAAATTTTTCGCCTTCAATCAATGTCTCGGACTGGTTTAACACTTGCCCTTTTCGCACCGTATAATATTGTGGTCCCGGCAAGGATTTGCAATCTAGTATCACGTAGGTTTCGTCGTCCATGATTATGCAGTTCAAATTTCCAGCAAGAATCGTATTGTACAGCTTTCGAGCCCTCGGCCTGATCGATGCTTCTTGTTTCGGACTACGTTTTGGATGTTTCTGCTTCTTATAGGTTTGAAGATTCAAACGTTCTTTAGCACGAAGAACATTTGATTTGGAAGTGCCCACTTTTTTGGCCGCATCTCGAACTGAAACCTCCTTCTTTTGCTCGAGCGCCTTCAGTATACGTTTATCCAACTGAGGGTTAGCAGGACTTTTTTTTCGACCCGTTTTCGGTTTATCCTCAAATGTGTTATCCTCACCGAACTTCCTGATTGCATTTCGCACGGCTTTATCACTTACTCCTTTAATTTTTGCTATCTTTCTCAGTGACAGTCCGCGTTCTGTGCATCATTTGTACACAAATTTTCGACATTGTTCTTCTGAAAGTCCACGCATTTCGAAATAAACTAATGAAAACGAATAAACAACTGCACAAGTGGTTAGAGAAGAGTGTAAACAACAGGACGCAGCCATAAAAATTGACAGATTCTGAACCATTGAGAAATGGCAGCGGTTTTTGGTTGCGTTCATACTTTCTGGGACAGTCTTTACCTGCAAACGAAAAGTGGGTTTCTCCGAAATTTTGTTTTGATTTGCCACGATTTTTTCGTGAACTACAATTATGCATGGAAAATCTTAAGAAATGTGTGAAAATGGGTTAGGTTAGTTACAGGAACCAGTATAATATTGACATCTCGAGCACTGGAGCGATCGAGTACTATTTATTTTGATTAATTTACTTGTTATTCCCGGGTAGTTTTTAAAAATGGCATGGAACCTAGTATAATGCTCCATTAAAAATAAACTTTAGTTTTCGAACAGTGAGTTATGATTGACACCACCCCACCTCAGAGTAAAAATTTTTTGTTCCGCGTCTTTTATAATTTTTCAAATGAATTGGCCCTTACCCAAGTAGCATGTTAAGTTGCTGTCCTGTATTTTGCTACTGATTGTACAGTTTATCAAGTTAGTTAATATTACTATACTGATAACTGTTGTGTTATGGAAAAAGCGCAATTTTTCTGTGTTGTGCAACATATCTTCAAGTTCATCCGTTATTACGAACATTTATTCACAACGATTGTGCAACTGATACTAAAACTCATGCCTCGATCCCATCACAAAGGCAGTAATAAAATCAGCGAAAAAACAATTGTGAAACTCGTAAGAACTATTACGTAATATAAACAAGAAATGGAATGACGTTTACAAAAACATGCAAACTCAATTTCCAATGAATAAGTTTCACATTTGATTTTCAACACAACTGCTCTTAACGCAAACATGGATCTTGTAAAATAATCTGCACATGAAAAATGATAATGCTAAATATTGTAGAATTGATCTTTTGTGTTTTTGTAATTGAAAAATCGACAATTAACTGCATTTTTATGGTGAAACATGTATTCGTACGGCCGAAATTTTCATGCGCCTTTGAATTAACGTGTTTTACTGATTGTGCACCAATTACTGTGAAAATAACAGTTTTTTATTTTCAATGAGAATCATCGAAATGGTGTTCAAAATAAGTGTATTCAAACATTCTTTAAAATTTTCAGACGCCTTTGATCAAACTAATGTGTAATTAAACCTGGAAAATCTCGAAATGAATTTTGCTTCAATATTTTCCAATATGGCATCGATGGTAACAGTGAGTTGAATAGAAAAAGGTTCACCCAACGTAATGACATATCTCATCTAAATAACAGGAAACATGACAATGTTAATATTTCGGAAAAATGCTCTACGTTTTGTTTTTTTTTATCAGTAATCTTCTAGTTGAATTAAACAACAATACAGTATAGTCATTCATCTTAGCGGGCTCGACTTTTGGGATACGCACTGTTGGTATTATATTGGTAAGTCCATGTGCTGGAGTTGCAAAAACAAGTTCCACAATCGGTAATACATAACTATGAGAGTAACTATAATGAATTAACTTTGCGTTCAATATCTTTAAAAAGTGATGTCAGGTCTGCTTATTTTTTTCGCGAGATGAAAACCGAATACAATTTATCTGATTGATATTTGTTTTCATTGCCGTATGTAATGCTCTATTCCTGCAACTTCTATGATAAAATTCTCATGTCGGAAAGTTTTGCGTTCATTTCAAGCAGATAAATCTTGCCCAACTTTTTCGCAAGTTTTGAATTTTATATCATTGTTTTTCTAAAACTGAAGAAAACTTCACACACTGACCTAAAAATTCATGAGGCAGCAAAACTATGCGGGCTCAGCAGAGACATATTTGATACAGCAAGGTTATTAATTCGGCTAATCATTTTTGCCTTGCGGAGAGCATCAATCATGTCACATTTTACAAGAGATTTAAAGCAATTTCGACGTATATTGTGTCCGCTACAATTATGACAGCCGTTTGGAAAGTTTTTGATAAGTTGCACAATTGTTATAGTTACTCCCGTTTCACATGACGATGTGAAATTTTTTGAAGAACTTTAGTGAAACATAAACAAGTTGGTGATTTACTGCACAATTGTTTTAGATATACTTAAATTTGTTCTACAGTGATTTTTTCGGTAGTATTGTGAAACTTAACAGTGATAAGTTGCACAACCAATTTTAAAATATTTAAAAATCTTTCTGAACATATTTAACATAAATAACATTTCCAAATCAATTGTAAAACATCTTGAAAGTTCAATAAGTTACATTTGCTACTTGGGCATCTATCATAAATCGTAAAATACATGAACTAATTTTAAATTTTCTCACCGATTTGACAGCTTTTGCTGAAAGTATCATCTTTAAACGAGCAGCGTCTCTGCATTTCATTTCGACGTGAAATTGGATGAAATTGTGAATCGTAAAATAACATTATTCCTTTCACCTCAACCGGGGAACAACTTGACAGCTCCCATTGTTCTCAAGCGTTACAAAAATATTGTTTCTCTGATTCTGTCAAAACGATTCATTGCATTTCAAAAGGGCGTTAGTACGATTTGTATGAAAATATATATCAAGTGTTTAAAATCTTATTCTAATGTAGTCATTACGTAACAAAATTAATATCGTGAGATTCTTTTGCATTAATTACTTCGCACAGTTAATATTTCTTGTGAGTTGTTCCATACAAAAAGTTTTATGAAATATTCTACACATAGTTTTAGTAGTATAATAGGATGATTGTTCACTGCATTTGTATCTTAATTGCAGACCCGTACCCAGGATGTAGTTTCGGGAGGGGCCTTCAGATAAAAAATAATCTTACTGAAGATTACTTATGTACCTAATTCTCGGTGTGCCTTTTATCGGCGTTTTCAACAGGTACTTTAGACTTTTCCTCTGGAACTGTCATTGTGGAGTATTCAAATAAAGTGATTGTGTCCCAGAGAAGGTTTTTGTATTATATTTCTTAACGTTTACTGTCATGTTATTTCTGTTACACATGTTACGCATGTCACCCCTCACTTACGAAATAGTAACGCATGTTACACTTTGTAACGCCTGTATTTCACAGTGATAACGCACGTAACGCCTACAACCCACAAAAAACTAACGCATGTAATGCTTTTGAACGCCAAAAACTTATACAGAGTAACACTTGTCTTACTTGAAAGCAACTCATGTAACGTCTCGCAACGACTGTAATTTACAAACGAGTAACGATTGTAACGCCTATAATTCATAAAAAATAACTCATGTAACATTTCGTTGCGCCTATAACTCACAAAAAAGTAACGCATGTAACGCTTAGTAACGCCTATATCTAACAAAAAAGTATTTACATGCGTTAACGTTCGTGACGCCTATGATTTACAAAAAAGTAACGCATATAACGCTTCGTAACACCTATGACACACAAAGAAGTAACATATGCAACGCTTCGTAACGCCTATGACTCACAATGTAATAGTAATGCATGTAACGCTTTGTAACATCTATAATTCATAAGAAGTAACGCATGTAACGCTTCGTTATGTCTATAACTCACGAAAACGTAACGTATGTAGCGCTTCGTAACGCCTATAACTTACAAAAAAAGTAACGCATGTAACATTTCGTAACACCTATTATTTCCTTAAAAGTAACGCATCGTCACTCGTTTACCGCAAGAATCCAACCTTTATAACGGGTTTTAACATTAATAATTCCTACGAAATAACTCTCATGATATGATTTCTAACCAGAGCTGCAAATTGTCAGTCATGTCAAATGACCTTGACAGACTGACTAAAATCATCGTCAACTATAATCGGTACGGTCAAAGTGTCTGTCAAATGAGATACTCGATAGTTCAATGACCAAGTAGAAGTATACTCAGTCAAAGACAGGTGACGCATTTTGTTCTCTCTCTCATTTATCTATTACCTGTTGAAGTAAAAAAATTCCACGAGAGTACTAACATAAACATAAATTGATAAAGTTAATTGTTCTTTGTAAAAAGTCATCGGATTTCGGAGTTTATTGGTGTAAATGAATTTAATTCAAAGTTTATGCTGCTTGGTTAATATTTAGTCACATCGTAATCAAGCAGTGACAGGAGAAATGAAGATACTATCAATCGCATCGGCAATCAATGAGCGTCCTGGTGAGTATAATATCAAGAGAATTTAAGTTATGACAGATCGGCTCTCAGACACTCAATATAATATGATGATTGGTAGAGCCTGGTTGGCAGCAGTCCAGTGACATAAACTTTCCAATCTTCGTCGTGCAAAGTTGCTCGTTGAATATCAGTTTTGATAAATTTCGCTCTAACTTTTGACCGAAAATTGCTTACATTTTATTTATTGAAAGATGGCTTTTTGGTCAAGTGTTGCTTTATAAAATATTTATTTTGCGTTAGAAGCCGACGTTTCATCTTCAGGGTAAAAACGGCAACAAATATTTTTCGTTAAGTGGGTTGAAACTTTGAAAATGATCGAAAACGGGAACGGCTACTCTACAATAGTCTCTTCCCCAGCACATCAAACCAGATTAAACATTGAAATTTTTCAGTCAAAAAGTATAACATTTTATGAATGTAGATTTTAATTCCCTAGTAAAAAAGTTAGCAACACTGCTTCAATGCGTTTATATTAGATTGCGCTACACAAAATAAACACAACTAAATATTTTCTGTTAAAAAAGCAGTTTTTCGGAAAAAATACATAGTTTCACGACAACCTTCCATATCCATTACCTTTTGCGTGTTAAATTAAAGGTTCCTATTTCGTGGGATTACTAATAGAAGCTACGTAAATCTTTATTTTGCAATAATTTCAGCAAGAGAAAATCCATATAAAAATGTGATCGTTGCTAATCAAATATATTAGTGGAAGTAAGCTGAAACTGAAATAATTTTTCTCGAGGAGTTTTATGAAAAACGGAAGAGTTTCGATTAAGATTTTCGCTTTTCTTGAATTGCAATTCTAAGCAGAAAGAACTGATTTATTTATTGTTCAACTATATGGAAGTTTTTTTGATTAAAATCAGGAAAAGAAGCGCCGCAATTTCTTTTTACGCACACATTGTGGACATTACTCATACGCTTGCAAGGCGTTTTGCTCCTTAACGTAATGCTGACGATATGGCGATAATATCGCGTGAAACGCTTCGTCAAATGGAACATTTTTCCCTATTGGAGACGGGTATAGCGTGATGGGTAGGTCGATGCCTTTCACGCAACCCACCTAGGTTCGATTTCCAGTCCAGCTGGGTTCTAGCCTTAAGGTCATTCTGGCCCGAAGAGGCGAAGGCTAGAACTCTATAATCGGATCAAAAATATTATTTGCTCTCAAGACTCGTTCTTATTTTTGTATGTATACTCGGGATTGACGAATATGTATCAAATAAAGTCGAGCCGAAGAAATGGACGAAAAGGGAGTTGAGTCTGCAGCCGGAATTCTGGCAGGCTTCTGGCATCTGCCAGAATTCCGCACAAGCGAGTAATGATTTGTTTTCAGTGTCTAGTTTTTTTAAGTTTTTACAAAGTATATAGAACTTTTTATACGTTCAATGATTGCAATTAGTAGCATACACTTTATGTTTAAAAATTTATAAACGAGTATGAAAAACAGTATGTTGAATCCAAAAATAGATTCCACTAAGTAATGCCAATTATCCGCCACGGTGGAAAACCTGGAAACACCTGAGAATTTTATCTGTTGTTTCTCGTCGAACGCAGTGTTTTCGATGCTGTTCGGATCGACCACAGAAAGGCAGTCGTTGAGTCGTTGTGGTCTGCCAAAATATTCTCACCGCGACGTGTTAATTTACGCACCTTGCAGAATTCCAACAGATTAACAATCTCGGATCCTACATCCTGGGAGACAAAAGAAACGCGACCGATGAGACAATTTTTGAACGTCTTCTCGCACTGAGAACCACTGAAGCCAGTAATTTAGCACCGCGACAAACTGCGGAATGCATTCTACCGTGGTAGATCGATTGGAATTCAAAATACGATCGTCGCATAAAAATCGCGTGAATCTTTTGAACTTTCGCGCCCTGTGCTTCGCCGTTGTCTACCCTATTCCGATAGTAATCGCACGATTCAAGGAAGACATTAACTTCCCCGCCACCGGATAGTTTAACGAGTTGTTCCGAAATGCCCGCACACGCGTAAAACTGGCGGTTTTCTTCATAAACATCAAAAGCCAGAACCATGAGGAACTATTGCAAAACCATCCAGTCGCATTTTGGACTTCCTCCGGTGTAACAACTATAAACACTTGTTCAAACAGCGTTACGCTGTCCAAGTGGTATGAAAATGGGTTTCCTGTTTCGAAAGGCAGTTCGTCGAATTTTGAACAATCCGCGCTACTTCAGGACAATGTCATCATCCACAATCGAATCCAATTCGTCTAACAAAGCGTTAATCCCTCCAAAGTCAGGCACCCACAGCGACCGTACATAATCCTATAACGAATCGATTGCTGGGCTGGTGCTGGGAAGGTACCGGAGAGGAACCGTTTACGCTGCATGTTTCTCTTTTCAGTTCGCTCGCTCGCAGCATAAACCCCCGAAAAAAACGATAAAACGGAAAATAGAGCCGCTCAACTGGCCGCGTCGCCGGGGTAAGAAGGAATGCTATTCGATTGTTCGTTTAATAGAATCATAAATGCGTTATTTGCTGATTAATAGATTAAGCATGACTGGGCGGGATTGTGAATCCGTGGGTCCGTATGTTCCAGACCATGGGGTCCGGTTTCGTTCCGTCAATTCAGCATTCAGCCAGGGGCTCATTATTCAAAATCTCGTTTCTTAGATGCGTTGCGATCGATCGGTCGATTGATCGGTCGATGATGATGATGATGATGATGATGATGATGATCGCGTCGATGGTGCTACCCTCGACGCCGCCTGCTTGTTATGGATCTATTCCGTACAACTGATACAATCCAATCGGATTTTCGTGTCGGATCGATACACGCATATCTGGTTGAATTTGATTGGGAAATCGCAGCGGGAAGTATGTAAAACATATGATGTTTGTAATCATTCCACCAGACTGTCAGTGAGTATCGATTTTTATGCATATTTTTGGTAGAGGGGCATGTTTTTGTGCTGTTATTGTTACTCCTCCCTGGGGTATTCCCAGCTCTTCTCTAATTGCGGAGCTAGCGATTTATGGGAAATAGGCTCTTAGTCATGATTATTGATATGTCATGATCGTCAATTATTGGTGTGGTTGTATTATTTCATAGATCCGCTACACTCTGCAGTCGTGTATAATGAAGAAATGATCCGTACAATCGGTTTGATTGTCTGATATCATCATGATCCGTTGCTAGTATCTAATATTGTTTCTTGGAATGAGCTGTCGGATCTTGGGGAACATTTTCACCGGTTTGAATATTGGTTGTTTGATTTCAATCAATTGGTTGTCTGATAGGTTGGTTGGATACAATCACGAACAATCACTGATTTCGTACCTAAAAACCCTGTTTTTATCCACCTAGTAGTGTAATGATGTCTTTCTCATATCAATTATACTATCAGGTGTACAACTTTGCTTCCGTCGTTTTCCGATAGGTGGCTGTACCGGCTGAGGCTGGTTAAAATACATAGATGATAATGCCTTTAAAGTGAGTGTGTACAGTGCCTAACGAATTGTCATCGCCGTTTCAGTGACAGTTGTTCTTGTTTTCGTATTATTCACGCTCGAAAATGTCTGTTTATGTGCCCAATTCTCGCCATTTGCGGGAGTTTTACTTTTCTGTTACAATTCGAAAAAAAAAATGCTTTCAGAAACTTACGGTGAGTAAAAGAACGTGTCGGGAGTGGTTTCAACGTTTTAAAAAAACAAACCCCATGGGGTTGTTCGAGCCATTGATGTGGAACAAGGCAACCAAAATTTCTAATGATCTACAATCGAACAGATTAATCAATCGTCACACTTTTGAATTGGCAAATGCACGAGAGTCTGCCTAGATTGAACTTTATTAGGAACCAAAACCGAACAACGCGAACCCAGAATATAGACTTTATTTGTCGTGATTTGTATTTGTTTTGTAGCCGACGAAATTACACCAATAGCCCAAATGTATGCAATTATATGTTTGTACGCGATACGGATATCGATATTTAAGCTTGCGATACGGATATCGATATTTAAACTTATCTTCGCCAAACTTGTGTTCAAGTTTTGTAAGCAAGCAGTTATTTTTATAGCGTTTCTCTACCATTACAACCATTCTGCGATTTCGGTTGAAGCGATAAACTTTTTCTTGTTATCAATCGAGTTCATCTTATATAAATTGGTAATTAATCTTATGCACTCCAAATTTACCCTGTGGTAGTTGTCAATTTCTCAGGCGAAACGCCGTAACATGGAATTTCATCCGAACTTGCATGACACAAGATCAAAGCATACCAATTAAAGCTTCAAATCGTTTTATGGCACTTTTTGTCTTGCTGTCTAGCAACAACCTACCCCTAGCATGCTACTCGTAGGACTGAAATTTTAGCTATAATTTCGCTTATATTTATAGATTCGCGTGCTTCCAACAGCTTCGCTTTAGCATCGATTGACCAATCAGAGCAATGCTTTCCCTTAGATATATCGCTTACTCCTTCAAAACCGTCGACTATGGCAGGGAAATCGAGTATGCCGGAGATTTTTTGCAGACAAAATAGGACACTGCTAGCTATTATTCAACATTTCAATGATATACAATTAAAAATACATGGCTATGAACATTCAAATCAATACGTAGAAATATTTCCAATCAAATGGTGACATAATATTAATAATTGATACAAAATTGACTGAGCTGTAATTGTTCAAAACCTGACCACATTTCTACGTGTATTTTTCTTGAGTTTTTAATTTGCACCCCTATATAGAAAACAAAAATGTGTTCTACATTAATAGTGATTTCGATGTCGAAGACAAACATGATGGTGGAAGAGAAAAAACCTTCAAAGATGAATAACAATTTACTACGACCTCTTAAAACCGGGTGAAATCATCACAGGAGAACGCTACCGAACGCAACTGATGCGCCTTAGTCGCGCGCTAAAAGAAAAGCGGCCACAGTATCAAGAGCGACATGACAAAGTCATCCTCCAACATGACAATGCTCGGCCTCACATCGCAAAAGTGATCAAAAAGTACCTGGAAACGCTGAAATGGGAAGTCTTGCCTCACCCGCCGTATTCCCCAGATGTCGCCCCTTCTGACTTCCACCTATTCCGTTCGATGGCACACGGCTTGGCAGATCAACATGTTCAATCCTTCGAAGAGTTGGAAAAATGGATTGCTTCATGGATAGCGTCAAAAAAGGACTCCGTTTTTCGAGCCGGGATCCGAACATTTCCGGAAAGATGGAAAAAAGTTGTCGCTAGCGACGGACAATACTTTGAATAATACATCTGTAAGCACTTTTTCGCAATATAGCTTTAAATTTTGGAAAAAAACGGCGGAAGCAAAGTTGTACACCAAATAATAAATATGATACTGTGGTATTCTTCAAAATAATTTTCTCTTCGATTCTTGGGAGAGTAACCGAAATCGGTTAGCTTTGTGCAGTTTTCGCTGTGCAAAATTTGAACCAAAGGAACGTTAGCTATCATTTTGCTGCATAGCCTTCAAGAAAAATATTCCGAACAGTGTTTAATATCGTGGAGAATTCGTACAGCATTTTGATAGTTTCTTTCACTGAAATTTTGAGATAAATGAAATATTGGAATATATGAGCGCTTGCGTTATCATCCAACAGCTGGTCGTTTGCATTTGAGAAAAATACACCGAAAAGTGAGCGACGCAGAAAAATCAAATAATCGGACATAGAAAAGGGTTTCCCAAAGGACTGTAAGAATTATTTTTCGTTGAAATATGCAAATCGTAAGTAAAATAATCCGTTTAGAAAAAATAATGAAATAATTAGCAGGTCGGACGGCGCATTAAACAAATGCAAATAAAACCAACATTCAGTTGCTATGAGTTCAAGAAAAATGCACCAAGTAGTGTTTAATATTGGAGAAATTCCACAATATGGCACCTTTAGAGACTAGAGAATGAATCCCAAATAACTTTATGACAGTTTCGTATCGGAAATCTTTCGTGAAGCAACTTTTTAAATGCTTTAGTTTAGAAAACCTTAGTTATTTTGAAGATATAAAAGAAATGTAGCCAATCGTTTAATTTTATTTTTGTAAATGCTTGAACATGTCACAATAACAGATCGGCTGAAAAGTTCGTATCGTTTCTATGAGAGGGCGCCACTAGAATTAAATCCATACCATTTTCAGTTAGTACCAACCTTCAAAAGATACGTGTATAAATTTGACAGCTGTCTGATTATTAGTTTGTGAGATATTGCATTTTGAGTGTAGCTACTTTTATTATTGTGAAAAAAATGGAAAAAAAGGAATTTCGTGTGTTGATGAAACACTACTTTTTGATGAAAAAAAGTGCCGCCGATACCATAAAATGGCTTGATGAGTGTTATCCAGACTCTGCACCGGGCGAAGCAACAATTCGTAAGTGGTTTGCAAAATTTCGTACTGGTCATATGAGCACCGAAGACGATTAACGTAGTGGACGTCCAAAAGAGGCTGTTAAAGATGAAAACGTGAAAAAAATTTTGATTTTCAATGACTGTAAAGTGAAGTTGATCGAGATAGCTGACACCCTAAAGATATCAAAGGAACGTGTTGGACATATTATTCACGAATATTTGGATATGAGAAAGCTTTGTGCAAAATGGGTGCCGCGTGAGCTCACAATCGATCAAAAACAACAACGAATTGATGATTCTGAGCAGTGTTTGGAGCTGTTATATCGAAATAAAACCGATTTTTTTCGTCGATATATAACAATGGACGAAACATGGCTCCATCACTTCACTCCGGAGTCCAATCGACAGTCAGCTGAGTGGACTGCACGCGATGAACCGAACCCAAAGCGTGGAAAGACTCAACAATCGGCCGGTTATGGCGTCTGTATTTTGGGATTCGCATGGTATAATTTTCATCGACTACCTTGAAAAGGGAAAACCATAAACAGTGACTATTATATAGCGTTTGAAGGACGAAATTTAAAAAAAAACGGCCTCATTTGAAGAAGAAAAAAGTTTTGTTTCATCAAGACAATGCACCGTGTCACAAGTCGATGAAAACCATGCTGAAATTGAACGAATTGGGCTTCGAATTGCGCCCTCATCCACCGTATTCTCCAGATTTGGCCCCCAGTGACTTCTTCCTGTTCTCAGACCTCAAGAGAATGCTCGCTGGTAAAAAAATTAGAAGCAATGAAGAGGTAATCGCTGAAACTGAGGCCTATTTTGAGGCAAACGACAAATCGTACCACAAAAATGGTATCGAAAAGTTGGAAGATCGCTATAATCGCTGTATCGCCTCTGATGGCAATTATGTTGAATAATAAAAACGAATTTTGGCAAAAAAATGTGTGTTTCTATTAAACGATGCGAACTTTTCAGCCGAACTGTTAGCAACCGACGATTTACACGGTTAAAATGCTTGTTTAGTCGAAGCAAAAATTAACGTCGAAAAGCTGCCTAATGATATTTTCAGTTTTTTCATATTTTCCTGGAATCGACAACTGCCAAACTTACATAGTAGAAAAATCTTAGGAAAAGATATTGTTAGTGATAAAACTTTTGTGTATAAATATCTTGAACACTTTGAAAAGGAAGGGGAGCGTTTTGGCCAGCAGAGGCGCTTTATAACACTTTCCCCCAAGGAGTTTGCTTTAAACTCTAGACAATCTCATACTAATAAACTCATTTCATTCCAAAATAATCTTCTCTAATCTCATTTAATCCCAACTAGTCTAGATAAGTTTGGGTAATTTTAAGGAATCCAACCTAGTTTTGCCTGATCTTGTTTGAAGTGTGTTTGTCATTCGAGCTCGCAAACAGAGATACCATTTATACAGATTTATCTGTATTATACAGATTTTCAATGCTCATACAAAACAGACATCCAAGCTAGTACAAACTTTTCCAAAATTTTATTTGATTAGAGAATACAGATAAATACAGATTTTTTATACAAAGCAATACATATTTTCTATGAACATATCTCGATGAACATTAGGAAAGGTCCTAAGTGCAAATGACAGTTTCTCTTGGTTTACTTTCTCTTTCAATTATTACAGCAAATTTCAGTAATTTAGAACAAATTCTACAGTGCATATCGAAAGTTGATGGTTTTTGCTATTATACAATGCGAAGTGTTAGATGGGAAGATTGCTGATTGGACAGTAATACTCGAAAGAGAAAGTAAACAAAGAGAAACTGTCATTTGCACTTAGGACTTTTTCTCGTATTTGTCTTCATATCTGGTATCTCTGCTCGCAAAAAAGTGTATGACAAGTAAACAAAGAGATGACCTGCATCAGACCCTGTCAGCTTGGAGCGAAATCTATCTTCAGTTCAGCAACGCCATCGTACGGTATCACATTCAACATATCATGTCAATTGTATAGGTGCGCAGTGCTGCTAATTTGGCGCGCACGAATTTGATATTTCCTTCCTCTACTTCTATGTACGAGATTCGATGCGGACTCGCCTGAGGGCACCATGCTCACAAAGAAGGATGTTGCCAATGATTTGTTCGGGAAATGTGAGAGCTGGATATCTTGTTAATATGATGTCTTTGCCTGCGTTGAGCAGTTGCAAAAAGAAAGAAAAAACAGAAAAGAAACAAATACTACGTTGACAGCTTCTCATGTCAAAATAATGCTTCCAGATCTCGGCTAAACTTTTCTAATCCTATTCTAATCCAGCTAGATCCCTGCTAAACCAATTTACTCCCGGTAAAACTTGTTTGAGTTCAGACAAAGTTAAAAGTGATTTACCCCTTGCTTTCCCCTAATAATAGGATTTATTTTCATATGATTTCGCTTGTAAATTTTAATGAAATATAAGCACAGACTAACAGACAGGACACTCAAATTAGATTCTTTAACCATATAAACGGTCATTTCGAATATTCCTTTATTTGGGACAGTACTCACATGTGTCATGATGGCACCACGTTACCCTATCAAAAACATTCTGTCTGTCATCTAGACTGTGTTCATTTTTTTCATTTACCAACCGAGTTGCCATTCATACAGAATTACCTGTAATGTATTGATTTGTATACCTCAGTAAAATAAATGTTTACCTTCCAACATCGCTAGAAAAGTTAAATATATTATCAACGTAATCCAAAAATTTATTGTGACGATTCATTTTCAAATATTTCGATGAAATCAGGCAACCCTGCAAGCAGCTGATCGGTGTTGACAAACGAGGGGAAACCAACTAGTAAAAAAACTTTTACGTAACACAAGGGGTGTACAGATAGTAAATAGTTCGCGCAGTACAATATAGGTGGAACTAGTGCATCACGAAAAATTATTTTTATAAGAATTTACTCATAGTGTCATGTCTGTTAGTCTGTGATATAAGTCTCCTTTCGTGTGTATCAAGACGCGAATTTGAATGATTTTTTCGAAAAGTGTAATTTAAACATATTAAATCGTGTAAATTCAATGTCATGAAAAGAAGTTTGCCTGGAAGTTTTTTTTCTAAATCACTAAAACTAACGGTTTCAGTTGAATAGAGTTGGGGCCAGAAAATTCGTCAGCTACAGATAACCGGAACTGCTGCCGTGATTTGAGCAAAAAAGTTCGAAGAACAAATTTATGTGATATATTTTGAAAAATAAGTAAAATACATTTTTTTTTCTTCATAGTACTTTAATCAATATGTTTGCTGACTTTACAATTGTGCTTGTTTTTTTTTTCACAGTGGGTTACTTCGCTACAATATCAATTTCAATGTCATCTTTTCTTAAATCTTACATGTGCTCATAATTTACAGGTTTACATTAATTTACACATGAATTTGTATTTTTTTTCTTGTCGGCCATCTCTCTTACTTACTAGATAGTTACTTTACAAACGTTTAGCAATACTATATCATCAACACATCAAAACGTTTAAATGTTGCCTCCATAATATGGGTATTAAATTCATTTGTTCCTTTTTAAAGTCGTCCTTATGCGGGTTCCTACTGGTTTTCGAGTTGGACAAGACAAGGTTCACTGAACCAACATTTTTTTTTTGCTTGTTTGTTTGTTATTTTGCGGACAGGCAGTTCCGTTTGTTCAATTAAATATGCTGCATCAATTCACGTCCCCTTACAGTTAATATTTACATTAATTCGCGCTAAAATATTTATCCCTCTGGTGCTTAATATAATATTGTTACAGACTTTAGCGTGGCACGATGGTCTGTGTATTAACCATCCCATTCACTACATGAAAATAGTTTACGTTTTCCGCTTCGTTTCCTTTCCGATAAGAAATGTTCAATTGTTATGCGCCTGTAGTTTAGTCTACAGTTTAGCTGTTAGTATTGCAATTTCAATTCTCTTATTTTGTTTTGAACGCTTGAAATACTTTTCACGTTAAGGGAGGTGCTACTAACACTAAACTAAACGGAAACATTGCACATTTAGACGGATCGCATCAGAACCAAGAGCGAACTCATATTTTACAACCTTTCTCTAACTAACGCAAAATATGTACACAATTAGCTATTCACTCGTTCAGACTTACGTGAGCAATTCCAGAAATTAACTGCAATAAAGGTGAAAAAATGACTAACTCCAATTTGGGTCAAACTCATCTAGTTTGCTTGTACTCTATTCAAATCGTTGTAACTCGATAATATTTATTTTTTCAGGATACCCATCATTTTTAGGAGTGATAAATGATCAAAGATATACCTTCATCCTTCATAATGTAGCGTTCTCGAGATATTTAAAGATGGAAAATTTTTTGAAAAGGGTCGTATTTTTATAAAAGTTTGTGTTAATTGAGAAGTAGGATTAAAACCTAAAAAATACGCTGAAAAAACCGTCCAAAACCAACCGAAAAAATGAAATTCGAAAAAGTCTTCGGTCCTACAGACAGATGGCGCCACTAATTCAAAAAATCATCTGGCGGCCAATACAGACATCCTGTTATCTGTTATAATTTCATAACATTCGGTTCATTAGTCTATTAGTTATTTTGCTTTCAGTGAAACTACTATTGACTAATTTTAAACAATGAAGAAAAAATATTATCATTTTAATATTTAAAAAAATAATACTGCGCAAGAAAAGCAATAATCATTATCCAGGCTTCCAGACAAATCAACTGGTTGTCCAAACGAGGCTGTTGTTCCGAAAATCGTCTCAAAAGTTCCTTCCTTCCATCGTTATGGAAAACCAAAAAGTGAAGTAGCAGAAGATAGCTGACATTGTCAAATATATCGAAAAGAAATGTGTTCACAATTTTGCATGGGCACTGCAATATGAAAAAATATTCGATACGATGGCTTAATTCCATGAGTTGAATTTCAAATATCTACCACATCCACCATGTTCGCCTGATTTAACCCCCAGATGCTATTTGAATAATGTGGTCATCGCTAAATGTTATAAGAATGTGGTGTAGCAATGTTGGAACGCCGTTGAAACGGATCAGGGTCATTTCGCCAAATGTGTCATTCCGTCGAATGTCATGTAAACCCTCTGCCGCTCGTTTAGGACTGATTAAAGCAATGCAAGAGACCGCCGCTGACCTATTCGGCAAAACGACTTTTCGCGAAATGCCTCGGAATCAAAGGTCGAAGTTTCGAAAAAAAGTTTTGATATCAATTGTCTAAGCGGGCATAATATAAATAGCTGCTTTGTATACTTTGTTTATGCAAACATTTTTCAGACTGTCTTTTGAAAAGGGCTGAAAATTTTTAATCAATTTTGTTCAAGGAGCAAATGTCGAAAATTATAAATCCTATAAAAAAGTGTTATACTACTGATTTCTACAAAATCAATCAAATTTATCAATAAAAAACACTGAACAAAATTCTTATCGAGTCCTACACTGAAAAAAAAAATTTGCAAAAAAAAAGTCAACAAAGTGGTTCTTTGTGTTAAAGTCTATATGCTGCCAACTCTGAATAACATTTTGCACGACAATCGTCTATTCGAATCCTACACTGAAAAAAACGGGTTTCAAAATTTAAAGTCAACGTTTAGAAAAAGAACACTATTTCCGAGTTCAATGAAAATTTGCCTCAAGGTACGTTATTATGTTCCCTTCCAACCGTCCATGTATTGCAACGCGGGCAGTTATAGGAAAAAAGTGTCTCTAACTAAAAACGTTTTCTTCTCCATTACTTATACTTGTGAAATCTCTTCTCAAGTTGCGATTAATGAAATTTTTCGATCATAATGATTTTCCGATTAGTTTATAAAACAAAAAGACACTGTTAATTTTGTTTATCAAAAGAAGATAGAATTTTTATTTTTTGCGAATCGATTTTAAAGTTTTAAAGTCAATACGAAAGGTTTTCAGGCGAAAATTATTAGTATAATACTCTTTTTGTACGCTTTGTCATTTTTCGTCAACTATTTGAATAAATGTATGATGGTTGTAACCAGGCCCGTACCCAGAATTTCGTTTCGGGAGCGGCCCAAAGATAAAAAAATAATGTTACTGAAGTTTGTTTATGTGCCTAATTTTTGGTATGCCGTATTATATATCTGTTTTTGATTTCGGGAGGGGCCAGGGCCCTCCTAATAAAAAAAGTTTTGCCCTTTTAAAAAGACAGTCTGGGCCAATTTTGGAAAAACAAAGTATGCAATGTGATAGTCTACACAAAATTTCATTCGATTCTGAGAAGAATTTACCAACTGCGAATATGATTTAGCGTGAAATTAATTCGTCATATTTATGTCAATTATAAAATGAAAAATTTTCAACAAACTAATTATATTTCTACTAATTATATAGCGATTCCATGAGAAACTGATAAACGATCTTTTATAATTTCCTACTATTTGGAAAAATCGTTCTCCATCGAAAAATATTAGACTCGGAAATATTTTTTATTTTGACCATTTTCGATTATTTTCGATTTTCTTCAAAAAATACATTTTTTCAAATCATAACTTTTGAGTTACCTTACCGATTCTTCTTAGTTTTGGATATGTTGTCAAGAAATGTCTATAATATTTAGGAAAAATATGCAAATATTGTAAAGTTGAAGTTTTGTGTTCGAAAAAGTCAATTGTATAAAATTTTAACGGTCGGGGGGCACCATGTCGTTTTATATTTTTTCTGAATGCTGAAAAATTTTTACATAACATATCCAAAAATTAACGACGCGTTATTTTTTGTTTTTGAGATAAAACTTTTTGAAATTGTCTTCGTTGTTAGCGACCGTGCGTCTCCATTTATTTATGGTGTTTATAATATGAACACATTGTCACCTCTCTTTTAGATTGTAAAAAGAGTCCATTGGTCTACCTACCATAAAAACCGTTAAAAGGGTATACAAATGAACTTTTAAAATACAACACTCTAACTTTGCAGTATTAACATATTTTCCCAAAAATTGCAGACATTTCTTGACTAAATATTCACAAATTAGCGGAATCGGTCAAGTGGTTCAAAAGTAAAAATAAATTTATCAACAACATCTTTTTGAGAAAATCAAAAAAAACATGGGAACTATGAAAACTTGAAATATTCAAAATATTATAACTCAAAAACAAAAATCTACAAGGATCAGCCCCATGGGGTTGTTCGAGCCATTGATGTGGAACAAGGCAACCAAACTTTCTAATGATCTACAATCAAACAGTTCAAACACTTTTGAATACGCAATTGCTCGAGAGTTTGCCTAGATTGATCTTGATTAGGAACCAACACCGAACATTGTTTGTTTTATAGCCGACGAAATTACACCAATATCCCAAATGTATGCAATTATATCTTTGTACATACTTGCGATACGGATTTTTATATGAAAGCTTCTCTTCGCCAAGCTTGTGTTCAAGTTTTGTATGAAAGCAGTTATTTTTATAGCGTTAAGTTTCTATACCACTCTGCGATTTCGGTTAAAGCGATCTCTAGCAGGCTACGCGTAGGACTGAAACGTTAGCTATAATTTTCATTCTATTTATAGATTCGCGTGCTTCCAACAGCTTCGCTTTTGCATTGATTGACCAATCAGAGCGATGCTTTTCCTTTGATATATCGCTTACTCCTTTAAAACCGTCGGCTATGGTAGGGAAATCCGATATGCCGGAGATTTTTAGCAGACAAAATAGGACACTGCTCGCTACTAATCAAAATTTCAATCATTTATTATTGAAATAAAAACGTGGCTTGATACATTCGAATCGAATCATAGAAATATTTTCTTTCAAATAATGAAATAATATTAACAATCGATACAAAACATACTGAGCTATAAATCTGACCACATTTCTACGTGTATTTTTCCTTGAGTTTCTAATTTGCACCCCTATATAGAAAATAAAGATGTGTCACATCAAAATAACGCATCGCTAATCGCTATAAAATTGTATCAGCTTTCAGAAAAAATATAAAATGACATAGTGCCAATTGGTCGTATACCATGAAGACCGTTAAAAAGTTATACAATTGACCTTTTCAAACCAAAACTTAAACTTTACATATTTTTCCTAAAAATTATTGGCATATATTGACAACTTGTTCAAAAATTAGCAAAATCGGTTGAATGATTCAAAAGTTATGATTTATGATAAAATATGTTTTTTGAAGAAAATCGAAAATAATCGATTTTTTTATCGACCCCAACAAGGAAATGGTCATCCTGATGACAAAATTAAAGAAAGACGGGTCTAATATTTTTCGATGAAGAACGATTCTATCACGAAATTCTAAGAGATCGTATATTGGTTTCTCAAGGAATTAATCATCATGTTCTGAAATCCCCATCCGAAAAACTTCAAATGAAAGGATCACTGGGAAGACAATTGATGCGTTTGAGCGAAGTATTGCAAGGAAAACTCGACCACAATACATCCATAGACACAACGACAAAGTAATTTTGCATCATGACCATGCTCGGCCATAACAGTTGCACATCCAAATCGGACGAACCTTTTACGAAAGGGTATCTATAAATTGCCAGAAAGAATCTCGCATGGTCTTTTGGCACCAGACGGCTACCAAAATTGTTTCAGTGACGGCTGTCAAATCCAATTTGGCAAAACATAGTCGCCTGTATCTTAGTTAGCCGTGCGTTTTTATCTTTACACCTTCGCTGAAAATGCCAAAAATTTTGATCGGTATGGCAAACGGCTGGCAGCGATGTATGTTTGGTACACGGAAAATAAAAACTACCTATTATTTGAATTCCTTTTACTTAATTATGAGTTGTTCTGATTTTTTTTTTCATTCGCTCCTTCCATTGTTGACCAAATACACCCAACAGCGAGAGTCTCGTTCAATAAGCTAAAATTAAGTAAACCATATCAACCTGAAATTGAGTCAATACGACTCAACTGCACTGCCCAGACTCGCATATCAGTCCCATATCGATTCTCTCAAATTTTGAGTTAGCTTGAGGAATGAAATCTATCCTAAATATACTCTCAGAAATTGCAGTAAAAGTTGTGGGTTTGTTCAGTAAAATGAGAGAAAAATATCAACTCGTGTCTTTTTCATATGCAAATTAGCCGCATGTCAGTCCCAAAGTATTTAAAATTACGTTGTTTTGCGGTTCCGTGTTGCGCTGAAGCAGCCAGACGCCAGAATGGCAGCTTGCCAGATTTTACTCGTTGGCAGCCGTTAGTTAGCCGTATGACAGCCAAATATATGCGAGAAGGAAAACAGTAGTGGAGATGGACAATTAATTGAAAACCGAATATGCAACCATTTTTTTCTTAAAGATTCAATAGTAACAAACAGTTCGGAAAAATCTTGCGATTTTACATCTTATAAGATGCACATAAATGGAGCATCGTATTTCACACAAATTTATATTCACGAACATGTTATATTGTGTGATTTGAATATTACATGGCTTGAAATGTAATGAAAGAAAAAAACAATAGATCGCTAGCAACAAGGTGCGACTTGAACCGAGAAACATTAGATCACAAAGCACGTGAACTGATCGACTTAACCACAGAAGCACATATCTGTTCAATGAATCATTAATACATGTAAACCCATACAGAGGCACTTGGTAGCCGAGTGCAGATTACACTCGGAGCCTGTAAAATTCTGTTCGAATGTAATGTTGCATCATTCGACAAGTTATGTAGCTATGAATTGTATCGTTTGTAGAATTATGTCACCTGTAAAATTCGTAATTTCTTTCTGTGTAGTTCAGAAAATAATAGGGCAACGGCTCCCTATTTCATCTGAGCTCCTATTTCCATCTCATCCCTTCACCTCATAACTTTGAACATGAATAATATTTTACAACCTATAGGAAGCAAACTGTGAAATGTTTTAAAATGATTTGAAAAGCTAATGTCACACTTTCCTATTGAAAGAAATGGTTTTAAATTCTTCGGTGATCGTTTTTTTCATATAAAATAAACTCACTTTTCAATTTAGGACACATTTTCGTCTCAAGATTTACAGTTCGTCATGCTTCAGAATATCTACTAATCGATTCGTCTCAAAACATGATCACTATTTCACACAATTACACTACCATTGAATGATGGATGACTTCATAATTAGTTATGTTCACTTGCCACTTGTTTAGTTAACGATTAAAAACTTCAAAATTTACCCGACAAGCAATAAAAGTCCTCAAAAATATGAGATGAAAGTTTTTCACTTCGTTCACTTGATTGCGCTTTGTTTTCATCTCATTTGGTTTCGCAAAGTTGCCAAGTTATCTCATAATGTTACAAAACAAAAATTGTTTATCTTCTTCAAATTATCATCAAAAAGTATGTTTTTGGTATCCGTGACATTAGTTTAATTATATTATTGATATTAATATTTCAATAAAACTGTTTCTGCTTCGAATATTACCAGAAAGAACGTGTTAAATACTAATGAAATAACCATTGTGGCAAATCTAGTTGCACTGGTTTCATTCCGCTTTACGCCAACATAACGCTGTGAAGTGTGTGTGTGTGTGTTTCATCGGCTGTGCATAGAGATGCCAGGTATTTTCATAGAAAATATGTATTACTTTGCATAGAAAGTCTATATCTGTTCTATCTGTTTTCACTAATAAAATGATGTTAAAAGATAGTTCTTTAGATCTCCGTAAGTCAGTGCCCCATTAATTAGATAATTCAACGAGTAAATTTTTTACCAATAATAATAATGTGGAAAAATCCTGGTGGGTACGGTTGTATCGTTTGAGTTGTATATCTGGCAGCGGTAAGGCAGTCGGTCACCAGAATGTCTGCAAGCCATATTTTTCCAGCTGGCAGCGTTTAGTCAGCCATCTGGCAGCCATGCGAATGCGGGTGAGAGTGTAATAGTGGAATATTTTGTTTTGATTGCTGTCGCCATTGCTAATTTATAGGATGAATAAAAGATCAACGATAGGGTGGATAAAAATCCATTGAGATGAAATTAGGAGCAGAGTAGTGAAAAAATCATTAGTGTTTTTAGCTGTTTTATAAATATTAGTTGAATTTCCAAGAAATGTGAATCAATTTTCAACGTGGAGCAAGGCGAATGAAACAGTAATATGAAATAATACAGTGATTTTAGTGGCTAAATCGGGGTTTGAAAGCGACGTCCTTACAAATGAGATGAAATAGGGAGCCCTTACCCTATGTTGTAAAAAATAGATTCAATTAGTTTAAGTTTTTCATTTTTCTTGAAAAATCTTATAAACATAAAACGTTTTCTTTCAGTGTATATTTTTTCGAGTGCCTTTTGATTTTCTACAGTTTCATCTTCGACACTATTTTTGTGCTAGTAATGGTTTTTGAGTAACCAAGATTTGAAGAAAGTACTCGAAAAAATACATTCGCTCTTTTGAAAGGTTAAGATAAGATTAAGCTTTTTGGTAAATTGGTTTCTCATCAAAACATTTATTTTTCGTTACTGGTCAACGTTTCGAAGGTTATATCTTCAGGGTAAAACGACTACAAAAAATATTTGTAAAAAAAATATTTGAAGTCGTTTTACCCTGACGATGAAGATGATACCTTCTAAACGTTGGCCGTTAACGAAAAATGAATGTTTTGAGGAGAAACCAATTGGCCAAAAAGCCATGTATTAATTTGCTACGTTGAAAACGTGTACCAAGTTTCATCCAAATAGGAGTATGTGAAGTCCGATGATTTGCTGTCAATTTTTGGAATTGCTCGTCGAATCTAAGAGAGACCGAATTCCCGAAGGGGGTTGAATTTTTCACGTCCCATTAATTTCATAATTTTTATATGAAACAGAAATCAATCCCAACGAGAACATGTTTGATTCTGTCGATTACTGAACTTGTGAACCTTTTTTGATTTTTTGCTTAACTTCGCGCGCTCGTACGTGTAATGAATTCGTTGATCCAACGCCGGTGCCATCACCCGGGAGTGTTTATTACATATCGCGATTGCTATCTAGTCGGATTAGCTCATAAATTATTAGGTTGCTTCTGCGAGCACAGTTGTTTTGTTTAGGATCACAGCACCCGGACCGGACGGAGGGCGCGATTGCATCATGAAAAGCGGATACCAAAGTGGAAGTCGACAAACGGTGATGGTTTGCCATTGCAGGAAGCTAACACGCAGTTTGGTTCGCAGTGTAAAGACACTTCGTCACTTGTCTTTTGCCAATTTAGGTTTACCGAAACTGGATTTTGTCTGATAAAATTTTTGTCTATTTCGTCTAAAATCTCAATAATAAAAATGTTCAAACTCATTCAATTTTTTCAATGACTAATAAACCAATCCAAATCGGAAGATTCTTCTCTCTAACGTTTGCTGAAACGAGCCAATGCGGCATAGCACGGGAGTGACGTAAAAGCATTAGCTTAAATTTGTACTGGACTCGTCGCTACTAGGTGCAGCGGATGTTGATGCAGCTGCGATTCTTGGAAAGCCTGTTGCTGACTGTGCAGGTCAAGATCTTGACTGCTGCCATTGCTGCTACTTAGCGGTACGTGATGCTGATGCTGATGATGATGATGATGATGGGGAGGATAAGAATGTGGAACTGATTGATGCTCAAACAGACCGGCACTGCTCTGATGATGGTTGAGGTGATGATGATGATGATGATGATGATGTTGGTGATGATGCGGTGATTGCTGATGGTTCTGCTGTAACTTTGGAGACGTGCTGAAGTCGAACAAGTTTGTGTTGAAATTGCTGGTACTCCATCACGTGTATTCCGAGCGCCAACTCTGAGGACGAAATGTAGATTTTCCCTCGTTTTAGTATGGAACAACATAATCTAACATAACATCAAATGAAAACAAAATAACTCACCATCGAATTAAGTCCCAGATGGTACGATTGCGAGTGTGGTCCCATTCCACCGCCCAGCGTTCCGGCACCACCGAATCCACTCTGTAGACTGCTGGACGACCCGAGGGCACCCATGCTGGTAGTGTACCATCCACCGTGCATGTGTGTGTGAGCTGGATGCAACCCACCGGACAGGTGACTGTGCTGACCTGTGTGTCAATAGTGACCGGTTATGTGACGCTTCAACCGAACAAATCGATAAACCTACCCATCGAACCGGGAAACGCCCCCGGGAAAGTCTTGTTGTGGTCCAGTGGCTTCATCAGGTCGCCCAGATGATGGCTACCCAGCGGAAGGCACGATCCGGGCATACCCTTCTTCTTCTTCGATTTGGACGATAATTTCCGATTGCGCGTTTGGATTCCTTCCTTCTTCATCGTTAGCGGACGGTTTACCTGTTTACGGGGCGAGAGAAAGTGTGGAAAATCGGAAATTGGTAAGTGAGAAATTGACACTCGCCGGACCACCAATCCAAACATAGAGCAAAATGCGTGGGGTGATGCGGTTAATAGACCATCAATGACAGAATAAATACATCTATAGTTCATATAGCTGCACCGACGGAGGGGCGCGTGGTTCTTTTCGTCCGCAACGATCCAAACACGTGCGGCAGTCTCAACCGCCTTGGGCGCGTGTGTGGCGCGGGTTTTCCAGTTGCAAATGCGTTACGCTCGGTTTAGTCGCGACATCGACCACGGATGCGTTAAGATGCACAATTCGACATTCAGATCTTCTTCATTGGTGGCGGTCGTTAGGACGGTTAGTTTCTGCAGTCTGCAGTAACAAACATACAGTACGGTACAGTGCGCAAAACGCATTCCCCTAATAAGGGAGATCTCTGTTCTTGGAATCTCAGATCCTAATCGATGCCAGCCGCCGTTATGGTTCTCCGCTGGTCGTCTGTACACTTATTATGTTTCGCAAATTGATGCGATGTCGAGCGATCGTCATATCGCTATCGCTCGGGAGACGTAATTCTGGGTCAATGTGTACCAGTTGGCGAACAAAGGCTAATTCCGGACAAGGTATAATTGTTACAGTTATTTAATTGCGGTAATTATTGATTGCATGTAACTTTTTTTTATAAGTGATCTTACAACATTTGTCTTGAATTCAAAACGATTTAACTTACTTGGAGTCAAAAATTTAAGCTCTTGATCATCAATATCTCAAGATAGAATCTTTATCTGAAAAAACTTTAGCCCCAGCGGAAAAATGAGAGTAGATAATGACACAGACATAACCAAAATAACGTGAATTTACTCTAACTTAATATTTCATATCCTCAGAACATTTATTGACGTAAATAGGGTTGATTTGTATAATTTTCTCTGTCGTATTTAACTTTTCAGTGTATTTGGCTGTGATGCAGTTAAATGCTGATGTAATTGTGTTTGTTTGAAGCAAAACTAACACTGCAAATGGTATACAGAATAAATACAAATATACAAAATACCGATTTGCTAACGCCAAAGGACAGGCACGTACCCAGATTCGTTCGTTTCGGGAGGGGCCCCCAGACAAAAAAGGCGGGTGGGTAATGTCAGAGACATAACTGGATGTCGTGAATACGAAAACAACTGACATGTTCCTTAACACTTCCGAATATCAATTAGTTGATCAATTGTATGAATTATGGAAACATTCCCCTTTTTCACATTTTTCGCAAAAACAAAGAAGGCTTCACTTGATCTCGATTACTGTGAATTTCACACAGCGAAAAGTGCACAAATCTAACCAAGCTGTTCTAGATTTGCACTAAACTGAGAATATTTACCTTCGATTTGCTAAAAAGAAATCCTGATAGTTCATTAGAAAACGTTTAGAACCATTAGAACAGCTTATTTTGTGTGATGCTCTCCACCGTTATCCCCTTTTCGTTGTTTTTTCACCAATGCAAACGACTAGCAGCTGTGACGTAATCGCTCTTGTCGGAAGTGAAACTAGCTTTGCAAACGACACACAATGCATCTGCTTGCAGTGGCGATAGAATCCAAACTGATCCAATTTTTGTTAAGAGGTTTCTTTATATGTGATTTCGTTTGTAGCTTTTTCACTAATGGGCGGTCCTAACGGCTATAAAAATAGCCGCATACAGAATTTTAATGTCGATTATTTCATTTCGGATTTGCATAATATATTGAAAGAAACTATCACGATGCTGTACGGGATTCATTCCTGCCTTTCAGAAGGACCAAATTGTGGAACTCACTACGATATTAAACACTGTTCGGAACATTTTTCACGAACGATTTGTTGTACAGCAGCAGATATTTTGTTCTCTTCCTCAGAACGCGTTCTGATTGGCTGGTGTTGACATGGGTCAAATGAGACAGGTTTTTCAAAAGTGTACTATTGAAATACTTCAATGCTTTTGCTATACACGTTTAAGTTGAAAAATTTCGTTTCTATTGATAGTTAGATTATATAAATCCTTTCACAGATCACTGAGCTATGAGCTTTAAAAATATAAGAAAGCAAACGCACCTTATGAATTATACTCTTTGATGCTCGCTCATACCAAACATTTCAGAAAAAATTGATTTTGAACTTTTTGAGATTATGTCACGCAACTGATAATTGTATTATAAAATTGTGATCATATTTCCGATGGCACGTAGCAAAAATTATGTTGATTCGTTAGATACAACAAGAAATATTCACGATCAAAAGCTTATCACTCTCTCAGAGGGTAAATTTTGAAAAGGCACCCCATAGTAAAGTAAGTCGTATTCACAACAAAAAACAAGTTACTGAATATTTCTTATGTACATAATTTTCGGTGCACCTTTTACCGGCGTTTTAAACAGACACTTCTAACTTTTCTACTGGAACTGTCATCATTGAAGTATATCATCATACAAACTTACTTTGGCTTTGGCTTTGGTTTCGGTTCCAGGATCCGAAAGTAGTGGTTAAACATTTCAAAATGAAACTCATATCGATTTCTCAGAGATGAGGTTTGGGAACAAATAATAGTTCGAGTAAGCCAAATAATTAAACGATGCTCATTGGCTCCATGTAAGGCTCTTTCATTGCGATTTCAGTCTTTAATCGCTTTATTAATGAACGCTAATGCTCGCATTGAGGCATACTCCAAAAGTGTACTATGACAATCCCAGAAAACCGGCATCATGATCTTTCCGACCATTGACGGGGAATCATTCTGTTCTCTGGCGTTTAATAATGGATCCAGCCAAATGTGCACTCGAAGTGCGCTTGCGTTCGTCTTTTTAGTTATAAATAAGTATGTGCGGGATCCAGCCGCAGCATATATTTCTCAGAATCTTGCCCAACTCTGACAAACTCGTGCAGTTTCTCTTTCCGTACATCCCGTACAATTTTATTATTTTTGTCGTTGCCTCGGTCGTTTATTTTGCCTCAAAATAAATTCTATTTAGTTTTGACACTGTTCGCTCTTAAAAGAACCGATAATCAACAGTCATTTCGACAACCTTGAATCCGTTTCCCTCGAATGTATATCGCTAGAACAGCATAATACTGCTTATCCATTTCAAACTGAAATCTGGAACTGAATGCTTGATTCCGTATCTGAAACTGAGTTCTGAACTTGTAACTATATTTAAAATTTCCCTATAACATACAAAAAAGTAGCGCATCTAACGCTTCGTAACATCTAACCCTTACAAAAAAGTTACGCTACGTAGCACCTATAACCTACAAAGAAGTAATACATGTGATGCTTCGTAACACTTATAAATCCCAACATGTAACGCTTCATAGCACATAACTTATAAAAAAAGTAACGCATGTAACGCCACGTAACACCTTACAAAGAAGTAACGCATGCAATACTTTGCTACACCCAAGGATGGCTTTTATCGTATCAAAGAACGTTCGCTGGCAACTCTTCAACGATTGAATCAGTGCCATCAAAGAGAGTTGGAAATCATCACAACAACAAAACCCGGCATGGCTCATTTAACATAGAATCGACACCAGTGCGAGAGCGAATTTCTCTCGATGACATTTCTGAGAATCAAAGGTTAGCACGCTGCTGTGGGGATCTTCTCTGAAGCAACAAACGGTCTCGTTTCGCGATCCGATTCTATACAGGCAGTTGATAATTGCGATAAAATAATTTTACTATTGCCGCTTATTCTAACTATGTGCATATAATCTTTGTATAAGTTGTGTCTATGAAAATGTATGTAAATGCTCCACACAAGGGTTTTGAAATTTTTCAACCTAGTATGAGAATCATCAAGTTGAATCATCGACTCGATTTTCTGCGATAATTGACAACTTGCGATTCTCTCTTGGGAAATTCCACACAGCAAAGATCATTATCAAACTGTAATTTTTTTTAAGGGCCGTGAAATACTCAGAGTATGAAGTGGAGCGAAGGAATGTAGGAAAATTCTCTCGCGGTTCATGCATTGAGAGACTCGAGTTCTTGTAGCATCTTCTACCGGATTGAAAATGTTGTACACACCAAACTCAAATTTTGATGTTCGGTATTTTTTTTTTACAGTTTTGATATGTAAAATTTATTTTTACAAAAAAATAATGTAGATTTATTCCATTTTGCCGACTTCGGTAAAGCATTCACCAGCTGTCGGTAATTCACATGATAACTTTGCTGAAAAGTTGTTTCTTTTTTACTGGCGTATTTTGTAAACATTGAAACGTCATCGCATTTACACTATTCAGTAAAAATTTCACCGATTTTCAGTAGTAAGTAAATCAATACGGAAAAATATGTAAACAGTGCTGAGCTTCGGTGATTTTTTCTGAACGCTTTCGGTGAAAAGAAAACCTGTCGAATCACGCCATTTTGTTGTTAGAAAAAAATTTATCGGTGTTTTTAGTGAGTTATAAATATTTTTACCGGATAATGGACAATATTTTAGACTTGCTCGGGAAGGTGAAGGATCTTTCAGTGAGTATATGTATAATGCTTTCTAAGTTTTCTCACGTTTTAGCAAGATACGCAAATTTCTGACGAGTATATCATCTGCTGCCGGAAAACAGTTCCGGGTTACGTTGAAGGGCTTGTACGGTGCATTAAGTGACACATTATAAGTAACCATCTTCTACTGGATGTCTCATTTATGCGTCGTCTTTAATAATTGAATTGAGTTTTATCTCACATGTAAATACCATTAATAAATCTAAACTACCAATAGAAAATTCTGAGTTTTTTTCAGGGTCATTCTTATTAATTGTATTATTTAAATCAAATAGGAAGTTTTGTAATATTCAAGAATTCCAAAATTCATTCCGATTTATTCGTAAAATTCTCCAAACTTCGGTAGTAAGCGATGAACCAGTCAGTAAATTTTGACAGTTCATTGTTGAGAGGAATTTTACAAGTCATTCAGTAAAACGAACTTTTACTGAACTATTTACTGACTGTTCAGCTGTTTGAAAGTCAGTAAAATTTTACCGACATCCGTAAATATGATTTGGTGTGTATACAATATAGATAGCAATATATCATCTTCTGTCAAATTTTCGGCAATCACCAACACTGGCTACACCTATAAATTACAAAAAAAAACAACGCATGTAACGCTTCGTAGCGCCTATAACTTATAAAAAAGAAACGCGTGTAACGCTTCGTAACACTTATATTTCACAAAAAATGTAACGCATCGTCACACCTATAACTTACAAAAAAGTACCGCATGTAATGTTTCGTAACACTTATAAATCCCAAAATGTAGCACAAAAAATGCTTCATAACACATAACTTCTAAAAAGTAACCCATATATCGCAACGTAACGCTAAGTAACGGATGAAACGCTACGTAACATCTAATTTAACTATCTAATTTTTATAACTTACAAAAATGCAACATATGTAACACTTTGTAACACCTACAATTTTCAAAAGTGTAGCGCATGCAACGCTTTATGAAAAGTAACACATGTAACGCTTTCGATTGAAGTCGAAAAATTTGGTAAGAGAGCTATGGTCTGGCAAGCAATTTAGAAAAACTTCATCAACACTGCTTCGATGAACAGCGAAATATATATCAAGGAATGTTTACAAAAACGACCTCTACCCATGATTCGAAGCCACAAGGATCCTGTTGTCTTCTGGCCAGATCTTGCTTCCTGAAACTACTCGAATTCTACAACGGTAGAATGGTATACTACCAAAAATGTCACTTTCGTCCCAAAAGACATGAAAAGGAATATAATGCCAAGACTTTGCTTATGGGCTCAAAAATTGGTTTTCACAGTGATTGCATTACCTTGCTTTACCAGATTCGGCCTCGGGTCGGGTACAGGTAAAGATGCTTATTTTTCATCGGGTACCGGTTCAACCGGTCAATTGAAACAAAAAAAAGGCTAAAATCCACAAAAGGAATGCAATACCTAGACTATTCGTTGTTTCTCGCTCATATGTGATACATTTATGTTGTTAGTTTATGAGATAGGAGTATGGAATCTACTTTTCTGTTATTTTCCCGAAGAGCTCGAAATATCTTCTATTACGAGCTACTGTAGTTTGTCCGTTTATCCATGTCGGCACTGCATGCACATACACACACACATACACTCACGATCCAATACTCAAACGACCGCCGATTTATTCTGCAAATTTATCGCACTAATCAACGCAAATTTTAATGGCAACAAAATTTATCTCACAATAATCATCTCTCATTAATCTGAAGGAGATGATGAGAAGATACGGGTAAGCGAGGGATTACGCGGGAAGGAGAGTGGGGAATGCTGGTGCATCTCAGCACAGTTCGTTACGACGGCCATGGATGGATGACGACGGCGTAATTACCAACGTTAGATGGTACCGAACGAAACAGAACGCCAATTACTGCGTTAATTTCTTCATCTTTCTTTTGCCAGGTCGAGAACGGTCAGAGAAAGCCGCCGCGCGTCACTAGCTTTTCGAAGCGGTACCCCCCCCCCCCCCCCCCTCGAACTGAAGGATATGGATTGCATGCACTTAAGAAGGGGGCTTCTGGAACGGTCAACTCGGGATGTAGATTCGGGGAGAAGATTAAAGATTGTTGAGCATTCTCTTGGAAGCTACCGCGCGGTGCCGTCAGCTATTCATCACATCACACGTGATTGCTTCTACCGACTTGGATCTAATCTTCGGTTTCGACAGTTGTCATAACAAAGATTAGTGCTAGTGCTACCTACCAAAAGGCACGGGATTGTGATAATCGATCCAATCGGCTTACGAACGAAAGGGCAGCGGCCGCGTACGGTGGAGGGCACAAAAAAATTTCCACCCAATCAATTAACGTGACAACTTACGTGCGGTCGATGGCTGTAAAACCGATTGTAACGCCTTATCGAAATCGATTCCAATGGCGCCAGTACAAACTCGGTTGACAACCGCCGTGTCGAGGGGTAAATGTACGGCGAACTACCAAGAAGCGTTCTCTTATCAGTGCGACACCTTTTCAGCAAGTCCATCCATTGGCTGGTTTTAGGTGCAAAAGCGAATCGCAATAAGCTGCGGTTATTCCTTGATCGGATTAACGTGGCTTTAATTGACTCATCGGCAGCAATGATTTCTTGCGGTTCCATATCGGGCAAGGGAATTAGTCAAACATGGACGGTTATCTATATTAGGAATTGGCGTGAGTGGGTGTTTCAATGGTCGCGAAGAAAGGAAGTGATTTTCAATGCTTTGATTTTGATGGAATCTGGATGTTCTTATTGTTTTTCAAATGTTCAGAATTCCTCTTCATCGACCACACAAGCCGATTTGAAACAACAGCAACTGACGCCATCGAAACTTACCACAAATCTTCAAGAGGGCGAAAAACGAAGAAAAACTCATCTTCTAGTACCGCTTCCCCTCGTGCACACCGGAAGGAGTCACCGAGCGGTATAAATTTACCGCTTATCAGCACGCAGCATCGCAGCTGTATTGCTCCTCCGATCGACCGTCATCGTCATCACCATCGTCGTCGTCGTCTTCTACGTCGGCCCAATTGTTTTGGCGAACAATAAAAGAAAAGCGCGCGTCCCGGTTGAGATAAGACATTTTTCTCCCCCTCCACCGCCAAGGGGTTCGGTTGGTTGTGCAGTTGCAACATCGGCAGCTTCGGGAGGAAAATTGTATGAATTTTTCATGGCCTTACCCATTCGACAGTAAGGAGGAACAAAAAAAAAATAAAACACATAGATGGTGAAGGGAGACTATATAACACCACATGACTGATGGGTGAGTGAAAAATCGTTTAACCGACAGTGATGAGAAGCCAATCGGATATAGGCAAGGAAAACGGTGACGCTTGGTTTGGGTTGAATTGGAGATTAACTTTCGAGAGGGTGAGCAACTGAAGACTGAGATTGGTTTTCATTACATGGGCACGTAACTAGTAAACAGTGAGATACATCGATGGGAAATCTTCGGTTGTAACACCTACTGAGATTGTCGTGTTGGATGGTCTTGATAACAACAAAATTTTGAATTGATTTTGAATATGTATCAACGAAGAATATATTAGTTTTACTGATCTGATTCGAGCTCACACCAGATACGATAATTTCAAAATTTCCTGAACCAAAACATTTGATAACTAAACAATCTCACGACATTTGGAATGGAAAACACGAGCTTAATCATTTCTCATTTTAGAAAATTGAAACCCGACTGACAACTCCGGACTGAAAAAGTAAAAATATTAGAATTTTTGTAACTACCAAATGCTTTTTCCAGTTGTGTTTCAATTTCGAAAAATTACCACTTCTTACAAATATTCTAAATATAATAAACAAAAAACTAATCTCCTAAGCAGTTCGTATCGAACACTCGAGCCGATCGGTCGTGTTTAGCTAATTCTCCGCGCGCGAATCGTCCCACGGAAGGCTTCTTCTACCGACAGCGTGATCACCGTGATTCAGCGGAATTCCCGCTTAATAGACATCTTCCAAAAGTTTTTCTTTTTCGGAAAAGTGTAAAACGGTTCACTAATCGACAGCAAATGATATTAGTGATACGGTAAAGCACGTGTTCCGTCAGCCATTGTGATATCGCTCCGGGGCTCGGCCCCAGCCACCCGGAGTGGCCATCTTGGCAATAGCCGAGGCTTCCAATGTTAGCAGTATTGTGATTGTGCTTGTGAAAGCGCCTAGACGGTACAGTGCCAACCAAACGCATACCAGTTGTGCTACAGTGATAGTCACGCCGATCAGACGGTACATCGTGTTATAGTGTGAGTGTTACCGATCGAACGGCACAGTGAAGACAAAACCCACACCCGACCACCGTGGATACGGTCGTGAGGGTGCGATATAACCGAAAACCCGACCACGTGGATAGGCCGTGAGTTGTACTAGTGTGTTGCTACTGTTTCTACCGGATATCAGTCGGCATTGTTCGCAGTCGGCCGGGTCTCCCAGGCACATGCTGAGTCAACGCCGGGACTGAAAACTAGGAATTCTTAAGTAAGTCCTTACTTTCCATTCCTTATATAATACACATTATTTTATTTGCATTTATTTTTTCCCAATAATAATTTCCATTTCATATCGAACCCGAACCAACCCCCCCCCCCCTTTTCAACCACCAACCAACCCATGCCGGGGCCTGACCCCCCCGGTGGAGGCTCGTCCTCCAGGGTTCTGCCGCCGAGTCGCTCACTCCCGGGTTTTCTCCAATCCGGGGATGAGATCGACAAGCAGACCCTACTCATGCGAGCTGTTGCGCAGGAGGGAGTTCCTGACCCCCGACTGCCGAGTGACCCTTTCATGATTTTGAGGAGCGTCCAACGTGCCATCGGCACAGACCCCCGCAAAGTCCTAACCGCCACCAAAGAGGGTAGAGGAACGAGATATGTCCTCCGTACCACTTCGAGAGCCGCTTATCAAGCCCTGCTCCGCATGGAAACTCTCGAGAGCGGGCAAGCGATCGAAATTGTCCCACACCCAACCCTCAACGTAACCAAGGGCCTCATCCGAGATCTGGATACGGTCAATGTCGATACGGAGATTCTTCGCGCAGACCTGGCAGAACAGGGAGTCTGCGAAGTCCGGAGGATCACCTCCAGAAGAGACGGCATTATCGTAAACACCCCCCTTCTTGTGCTATCTTTCTCCGGCTCCTACCGACCGGAGCATGTATATATTGGTTTGGTTCGGACCCGGGTAGAGGCCTACTACCAGTCCCCAATGATATGCTACCAATGTGGAAAGTTTGGGCATGGCAGCAAATCCTGCCCGAACCGGAAAATCTGCTTGACCTGTAGCCAGGAGCACGAGATCCCGGAGGGCGGCACATGCCCAAACCAACCCAAATGTACTAACTGCGGGGGTGATCATGGCGCACGCTTCAGGAAGTGTGCAAAATATATTGAAGAAATGGAAATTGTAAAGATTAAAACCGACAAGGGAATATCATTCCCTGAAGCGCGCGCCCTCAGGAAAGCCAGCCAGCCCGGAGATTCCTACGCCAGCAAGGTGAAGGAGCGGCTATCCGGTCAGAACGACGATAAAGACCGGACCATTGCCCTCCTTCGCGCAGAAATTAGGCAACTCCGAGCTGAGCGAGGCAACCCCCCGGAAAGTCAGAGCAGCAACCCCGATAACACCCAAGCCCAGGAGATCCAGGATCTTAAAGACGCGCTCCAAAACGCTACCCGCGAGATGGAGAAGTTGCGGAAAGAGGTCGCCGAACTGCAGGCAAAACAATCCACCCCCCGTCTACCCCGGAGCAAAACCCCTCTGGCTAAAAAGATTAGCGACGGCCCCACCCCCGCGAAGGTGGCAGCCATCCTAATCGATAACCCCCCCCCAAACACAAAACACAGCCACCGAACTCCCGCACAAAAACAAAAACAAAGGGAACGTCCAGAAACCCGCAACTTCTCCACCCGCCCAGCCGGCGGAGGAACAAGGAAAGGCCCGAAAAGGCAAAAAACCCAAAAGTAAAAGCCCACCCAGCGTCCGAACCCAAACCCCAAACAACGACATCGAACTCCCCCTAGACTCCTCTTCTTCCTCTACTGATTTGTTCAGCATCTCCAGTGACGAATCCCTCACCTCAGAAGGGTTGACGATGGAAATCTCCGAATGAACCCCCCCCCCTCCCCAAAAAGCGACACACCCTTCCCTTCTTTCACTATCAAGGTCAACATGCGTTGCCCACCAAAGCCCCTTCCCAGCTACCCTAAAAGCACAGAACTAGAGCCTACTAATTCCTTACACAACTCTTTATCAAGAACCAGTCTCTTGACTCCACCATTAAATCCCCCTAACCCCACCACTACTCTACCGGATGACCAGCGGAGCTCCCCCGAGCCCTCCCCTGAGAGCCGGTCGGAGACGAGAGCGGGCCGTCCGCCCAGACAATTACCACCCCCAAAGGACTCGAGCCAGGCACAAAAAACGCCCAATGCGGCCGTTCTCCTGTACCTGCCACCCCACCAGTTTCGGTGGGCAGTGTGGTCCAGAACGGGAGTTCGGATCACCCCGTCTCCTGGGACACCCAGAGACGACGAACGCGCGAACAGTGTGGCAGCCCCATCCCCGGCTGCTCTTGGCAAGTGACTGCCTGTTGCAAGAAACACCGCCCCCGCTCCATCGACAGAAAGTTAGACCCACCCACGGACGGCCCCGCTCGCTCGCCCCCACGTCCTTTTCTCTCCCCAGTCAACTTCACAACAACTGACGGCATGCGGGACCATCTCTCCTCATGCCCCGTCTTAGTACCCACCTCCCCACCCACCCCAAGCCTCTCTACCCCCCTACTTCTCACCAGACCATTCCACTCAACTAATCCATCGAGCATCTCTTCAAGGTCCAGCGACAGTTCTTCTTCGACTGACCCACCGAACCGATCAGCGCAGATCACGCTGGCCCTCCAATGGAACGTTAATGGTCTCTCAAACGCCCTGAGTGACCTCCAACTCTTCGTCTCCACCCTCAACCCAGCCGTGATCGCACTCCAGGAGACCCACATTAGGCAAACCAAAGACGTCGGTCCTTGGCTTTCCAACTGTTACTCCTGGAATGCGGCCACTGGCGATAACATATATCAGACCATTGGAATTGCCGTGAGGAACGACATTCCATTCAAGGTCTGTAAGATCGATTCCAGTCTCCTCTCGTTGGCCGTTACTATACAGCTTCCAACCCCTTGCACCGTGGCGTCCGTGTATATCCCGAGGCAGGTTAGGGGAGTGGACAGAAAACTGAAGGACCTCCTTCAGAAACTCCCCCCTCCCTTCCTTGTCCTGGGAGATTTCAACGCTCACCACAGCGCATGGGGTTCGGCACGCTGTAGTAAACGTGGAGCGGAAATCTTGCGTGTAGTCGAAGACTGCAACGCCATTATCCTCAACGACGGGAGTAAGACATTTTTCAGAGGCACTCACACATCGGCACTGGACCTGTCCCTGGCGTCTCGGTCGTTGGTCAGCTCTTGCAGCTGGTCAACATGGCCGGACACCGGAAACAGTGACCACCTACCGATATGTATTTCCCTGAACAAACGTCCCCCACTTGCGTCGCGGAGAAAAAGATGGATCACTCACAGAGCCAACTGGAAAGACTTCGAAGACAACATCGAGGCCCTAGTCCCCCCGGACCGGGAAATCTCTGTAGAGGAGCTGGAAGACATTATCCTCAGGGCGGCAGAGGCTAACATTCCGAGAACCAGTGGGCACCCACCCAAAAGGGCAGTCCACTGGTGGTCTCCGGAGGTGGCAGCTGCAGTGAGCACCCGTAGGAAGGCACTTAGAGCCTTGAAGAAAACCCCACTAGATCACGTCACACGAGATGCAAAGGCGCAAGAATTTCGCCGCCAACGAAACCTATCCCGAGAAATCATAGCCAAGGCGAAAGCCAACAGTTGGAAAAGATTCCTCGAGGGCATTTCAGCGGACTCCTCCACAACGGAGTTGTGGAGAAGGGTCAACGCCTTTCGCGGTAAGCGAAGGCAAAAAGGGTTTTCTCTCGAAGTCAACGGGCTACATACTTCAGATCCGAACGTGATCGCAGAACACCTCGGGCGATACTTTCAATCGCTCTCTGCCGACACTGCACTTCCCAAATCATTTCTTCACATGCGAAGACTTCGAAAACTCCCACCCATAACCATCCAACCCGACCAGAACGAAGTGTGGAACAGACCTTTTTCCGCAGAGGAGCTTAACTTCGCTCTCAATTCCGCAAAAGGAAAATCGACGGGCCCGGACACTATCAATTCTTCCGCCCTCAGGTCGCATTACACTTCTAAACCTCTTCAACAAGGTATGGTCCACAGGTAAAATTCCTAACAATTGGAAAAAAGCCATCACTGTTCCAATCCCCAAAGGCTGTGCGGGGTCCTTTTCTACCAGCAATTTCCGCCCAATTAGCCTTCTCTCCTGCGTAGGTAAAACAATGGAGAGACTAGTAAACAGACGCCTCGTCAATTTTCTCGAAGAGCGTAATTTACTAGATCAAAGGCAATTTGGATTTCGTCAAGGTAAAGGCACAGGTGCCCACCTCGGGTCACTCTGTGATACTATACTAGACATAATCAACCAGGGCCTTCACGTCGATGCCCTCTGTATCGACATCGCAAAGGCATATAATACAGTCAACCGGGATGGAATCCTTCGCCAACTGGTTGACTGGGGTATAAATGGACGAATGGGCACCTTCTTGCAAGACTTCCTCCAAGGGAGGAACTTCCAAGTCTGCATCGGTGGATCTCTATCCCAAACATTCGTCGAGAACAACGGCGTCCCCAAGGGTTCGGTCCTAGCCGTAACCCTCTTCCTAGTGGGAATGAACTCCGTGTTCAGTTGCTTACCAGCTAAAATATATATCTTCGTTTACGCTGACGACATTGTGATTATCAGTGCCGAAAACTCCTCTATAGCAACCAGGAAAGTTACCCAACAAGCCGCCGACGCTATTTTGCGTTGGGCAAACCGGGTGGGATTCAACATTGCCCCAAACAAATGCACCCTCTCACACTTCTGTCGAGGGGGTCATAGGAAAACTGACTCCACAATCAGAATAGGAACAGTCCAAGTACCATTCGTGAAGCATCCCAGAATTCTGGGTATCAACTTCGACCAGAAGCTGAACTTCACGCACCACTTTGGTCTAGTCAAAAAAGATTGTGAGTCACGTCTTAGACTGATCCGTACTATAAGCACTGGGCACCCGAGATGGAATCGACACCAAGGGCTACTTCTAGCCCAGTCACTGGTATGGAGCCGCTTAACCTACGGGATAGAGGCGACGGCGGTGGGCAGAGAGAATCTAATCAAGATACTCTCACCCACCTACAATAGGGCTGTCAGAATTGCCTCAAATCTACTTCCTAGCACCCCAGCAGTGGCCGCATGCGTCGAAGCTGGTGTATACCCATTCCGCTGGTACTCCGCTTGGATTACATTCCGCCGAGCACTGGGGTGGCTAGAAAGAACTCACGGAGATGAAGATTGCCTATTACAGAAACTAGCTGAAAGGTTGTTCAAAAGTTTCACCGGAAGCAACCTACCCAAACTGGCTCGCCTACATCGGGTTTGGAAAAGGCCCTGGTACCAATCAGACCTTCCCAAGACCAACACTTCTCTGGCACTCTCCCTCGGAGCCAAACCCCCTCCAGCAAAAGCTAGAAGCAATTTCCTCCAAATCTGCGCTGACCGGTTCACAGGTGTCCCTGCATACTTCACAGACGGGTCTCGAACAGTTTATGGTACCGGAAAGAGGGTGTGGGGACCGAACTTCACCCTGCACCGGAGCCTACCCCCGGAAAGCTCGGTATTCTCTGCGGAAGCCGCAGCCATCTTCGCTTGTATCGAGGCTATCCCCCCGGGATCCGGGGCTGTGATCTTTTCGGACTCCCTGGCAGTTATAATCGCCTTGGAGGCCGAAAGATGCCGGCATCCGTTCGTCCAGGCGATCCAGGAGTACATCAACGACCAAACCACTGTGTGCTGGATTCCTGGGCATTGCGGGATCCCGGGAAACGAAAGAGCTGATGAGCTAGCGGCCATGGGCAGACAGTCACCACGATATACATCGGAGGTCCCAGCCGCAGATCTGATCACCTACTTCCAGGAGAGACTCCAGGAACATCTTGTAAGTCACTGGAGATCTTCTGGAGGATACCTCTCCAAAATCAAGGGGGAGGTGATCCGATGGACTGATCGACCAGATCGGACGGAACAGAGAGCCTTGTCCCGCCTTAGGGTGGGCCACACCCGCCTTACACATGCCCATTGCATCGCTCGTGGCAGCCCTCCCTCCTGCCAACACTGTGGAGTCAGGCTCTCGGTAGAGCACATCCTCACCTACTGTCCCGAATTCCAAAACCTTAGATCCCAATACAACATTAGCTCCTCTATCCGCAACGCCCTCTCCAACGATCCCGTCTCCGAAACTACCCTAATCCTTTTCCTTAAAGACGCCCGCCTCCTAAACCAAATTTAGTATCTTCCCCTCCCAACTAAACCCCTCTCAACTACCCCATCTCTCCTCACTTTCTTTCTCTCTCAGAATCTCGGCGAAAACTCAGCATCCACGACCTGGACCACCCGGACCACCCGGCCGCTGCCGCACACACAGCCGAGAAACTACACTGCTCCGTGGGCCTTCCGCGAGGGTGGGGCAAACCCCCCCGGAACGTCGACCACGGCCCCTTCTTACACTGCACCGACTTCACCAAAGTTCCAATCACCACTCGCGCGAAACCGGCCTCCCGGATCACCGATCGCTTGACCCCGCTCCCACCGGACTAACACCTGCAACCATCCCCAGAAAACAGAACCGGGACCAGGAACCCGGCCCGACACCCGGAAAAGTCACCCGTCACCGACCCAGCACCTAAGCGGCCATCCGCCGGGGGTGCTGCCCCCGGGGATGTTACCCGCAGCCCGAAGCTGTTACATCAAACCCAGACCAACACAGATAAAAATAGATATTTTGCCTTAAGCTTAGCAAATCTATGAAATGTATAACATGTAATGTACTGACTCGATGTAAAAACTCCTCCTTCCCTATAAATCCCTCACCTTATACTTCCCAACCACCCCTAAATTCCGACCCCAAACTGTTACAAACCCGGTGAACGACCAGAATTAGGTTAAAACCGGGGATAAATAAACGATATAATAATAATAATAATCTCCTAACGTCAACAAAATTTGGTGAAAATAGGAAAAAAAATCCTGCTGGAACGACTGGTAGACGAAAAATTCATCTCAAATTGATGGAAACGTTTGTATGAACTGTGTGAAACTTAATGATCTTATCTGCTAACTGAGACAAGAAAACATGTGATGTCTTTTTAAACACTTAAGCTTTCATGTGAAAAATATTTTAGCTTAAAATAACCTCAAAAATGGTTAGCATTTAGATATTTTCAATTCAAAATTAAATAGGGAAACGGCTCCCTATTTCATCTGAGCTCCTATTTCCATCTCATCCCTTCACCTCATTACTTTGAACATGAATAATATCTTACAACCTACCTGAACCAAACTGTGAAATGTTTTAAAATGATTATAAAAGCTATTGTCACACTTTCCTATTGACAGAAATGGATTTAAGTTCTTCGTTTATCGTTTTTTCCATTTAAAATAAACTCACTTTTCAATTTAGGACACATTTTCGTCTCAAGATTTACAGTTCGTCATGTTTCTGATTATCTACTAATCGATTCGTCTCAAAACATGATCACTTTTTCGCACAATTACACTACCATTGAATGCTGGATGACTTCATAATTAGTAATGTTCACTTGCCACTTGTTTAATTAACGATTTAAAACTTCAAAAACCACCCGACAAACAATAAAAGTCTTTAAAAATATGAGATGAAAGTTTTTCACTTAGTTCACTTGATTGCGCTTTGTTTTCATCTCATTTGGTTTCGCAAAGTTGCCAAGTTTGCTCATAATGTTACAAAAAATAAATTGTTTTTCTTCTTCAAATTATTATCAAAAAGTATGTTTTTGGTATCCGTGACATTATTTTAATTATATTATTGATATTAATACTTCAATAAACCTGTTTTTGCTTCGAATATTACCAGAAAGAGCGTGTTAAATACTAATGAAATAACCATTATGGCAAATCTAGTAGCACTGGTTTCATTCCGCTATACGTCATTGCCAATGTATAGGATGAATAAAGGATCAACGATAGGATGGATAAAAATCCATTGAGATGGAATTAGGAGCAGAGTAGTGAACACATCATAAGTGTTTTTAAGCAGTAATATGAAATAGTTATAGTGATTTTAGTGGCTAAATCGGGGTTTGAAGGCGACGTCCTTACAAATGAAATGAAATAGGGAGCTTTTACCCTAAAACCTCTGAGTATGAAGCATGGATTAATCGAATCTGGTATTAATTCCAAGGCCAAAGAATTTTTTCGATCAAAAATTTCTGACCCCATTTCGCCAAAATAAGGAACATATGAAAAACAAAACATCACATGAAACTTCGTTCGGTAATTTTGGCATCTTTAGACGAGTTTCGAACAAGACGATCTACCAATACATAAGCATACTGATACATAAGTTCACCTACCGAGATTTGAACAGCTGAGATCGGTAATCCAATTGAAGTGTGTACACAGCTCCACTCGGCAATTCTCAGATTTTTTTTAACAAGTTTTGAATAGCCGAACTATCGAATACCTTTAATCTAACGATATATCGACGTGAAAGTTTCATAAGATCATACAAACCAATTAGAGTTTCCCTTCGTACATCGATATCAGTGTATAATTTGTTGCCTCAAACCACCACTGGAATGAAACATCATTTTTATTGCTAAAATCACTAAGATTTGAACAGCTGTCATTGTACTAAATACAAATAGTAATACCCCTATGTCCCATACAAATGAATATTCAATGTACGGTTCATCGATTGAACAAGTTGGCTTAGCCCATATATTTGTTTCGATGCAACAGTTTTGATGTGGAACACATCTTTATTAGGGGTGCAAATCAGAAACTCAAGAAAAAGTACACGTAGAAATGTGGTCAGGTTTTAAACACTTACAGCTCAGTCTGTTTTGTATCAATTATTAATATTATTTCATCATTTGATAGGAAATATTTCTATGTTTCGATTTGAATGTATCAAGCTACGTATTTTCAATTATATATGATTGAAATTTTGATTAGTAGCGAGCAGTGTCCTATTTGGCTGCTAAAAATCTTTGGCATACCGGATTTCCCTGCCATAGACGACGGTTTGGAAGGAGTAAGCGATGTATCAAAGAGAGAGCATCGCTCTGATTGGTCAATCGATGCAAAAGCGAAGCTGTTGGAAGCACGCGAATCTATAAATAGAAGCGAAATTAAAGCTAACGTTTCAGTCCTACTCCTAGCATGCTAGAGGTAGATTGTTGCTAGACAGCAAGACAAAAACGTGCCATAAAACGATTTGAAGCTTTAAGGGCTGATGCCAGTTGTTAGCGTAAAACCGAGTCGCTCGCTGTGCGTATTACATTTCTCTTCATGCTCTCTCGTAAATGTGTAAAATGACTCTCGATGTGGCCGGATGGCCAAGAAAGTTTTGATATTTTCGGTTACAAGTTTGACTACATCACATAAAATCCAAGAAAGCTACCGTTTGTTTGGCAGCCTTGATGAGCCGATTTTATTTCTCTTATGTTTCGTTACGTTACCAGGATACAAGAACAGAAAAAAATGGTGCCGCCATAGAAACGTACTTACCATTACAAAAATAGCATTCACTTAATTTTTATCGCGACAACATATATGCATGTTTTTATGCACTAATCGCATCTAAACTAAATTATCTAGACATTGTCAGGATAGATTTTTGATTCTTGCTTTTGAAGGCGAGATATTCAATGAACAAGTTGAAAGTTGCCGTTTTCAGCTATGCAACTCTTCCTTCAGAAAAAGACTTTCCCGACCGCTAAAGTCAAACAATCATTCTGAAATTTTCACAGAATAATCTAAACTAAATTTCTAAGAGATTGTCTGTTGGGTTTTTTGATATTCGTCACCGTTTCTGAGAAAATCAGATTTGAAGCGTGAAAATAGCTCTTTAAAACGCCCTAAAACACACTGGCCTCAGTCCTTAATTGGTATACTCTGATCTTGTGTCATGAAAGCTCGGAATTCTATGTTATGTCGTTTCCCCATGTGAAATTGACAACTACCTCTGGATAAATTTTGGGTGCTTAAAATTAATTTCTAATTTATATTAGATGAACTCGATTGATAATGAGAAATAGTTTATCGCTTCAACCGAAATCGCAGAATGGTAGAGAAACTTAACGCTAAAAAACCGCTTGCATAAAAAACTTGAACACAAGCTTGGCGAAGAGAAGCTTAATTATCGAAATCGCAAGTATGTACAAAGATATAATTGCATATATTTGGGATAATGGTGTAATTTCGTCGGTCATAAAACAAATGCAAATCATGACAAATGATGTTTGTTGTTGGTTCGGATTGATTGAACTTTTTGATTGTAGATCATTAGAAATTTTGGTTGCCTTGTTCCACATCAATGGCTCGAACAACCCCATGGGGCTGATCCTTGTAGTTTTTTTTTTAAAGAAAGAGATCGTTTCTGGCAACGCTTGATGCTAGTTGCTACGGAGAAAAACAAGTTTGTTTGTTTATGTTTATCGTTGCTGTATTAAATAGCAACTATTAGTTATATAATATCGACAGGTAATAAACCAATAAGCTCTTGAAATGGTACAAGTAAGGAGTGTATCGAAAATAAGCTATCCACATTCATTTGTGTTGTACGCATATATTTGAGATGGTTTTTTATGCTCAGATCAAGTGCGTTTGGCTGTCAGCTTTCGGTTGTTTACTTGTTTGTGCGGTTGAAATTCTGCGTTTTCAAAATGTCGCGTTTTGAATAGGAAGTGAAAATTAAGGTTCTGGATACATGGCTAAGTGAGAAGGGTATTACTATACAAAAATTGGCGGTTCGGAATTCATCATGCCAGTGTTAAAACCATCAATAAGTTTGGGGAACACTTTTCTTTGGATGAGCTACCAGCAAGAGGCAGAAAACCCGGTTCATCCAGCCCGAAACTGGAACGGAAAGTGGTATCTCTAATCACAAAGAACAAATCAATGTCAATACGTGATTTGGCCAAAAAAGCAGGAACGTGTGTCGGAATGATCCATCGTATCAAGAGGCGAAATCACCTAAAGACCTACAAGAAGCAGAAAATCTTGAAACAAAGTGAAAAACAGAAGAAACGAGCAGCAACAAGGGCCCGGAAATCCAGAGTAAGCAGCAGTTCATTATAGTTTGAGTGTAATCGTCACATTATCTCTAAACCATTATTTTCTTTTCACAGATAGTCTGAGTGCAAATGAAGCCATTCGCTCAAACGCTGCTGGCAAAAATGAACCTTTTTTCTTGGGCAAAATAAAACAGTGCCTGAATGTCATATTGAATAATAATTATCAAATCACAATAGTTTGGGTCCCGGCTCATTGCTCCATTCCGGGCAATGAAAGAGCCGATATTTTAGCCAAACGTGGTGCTATTGAGGGTGAAATTTATGAGAGACCGATTGCTTTCAACGAATTCTATAGCGCGTCTCGCCAAAGAACACTTGCCAGCTGGCAAGCTGCCTGGGATAAAGATGATCTGGGTCGGTGGATGCACTCAATTATTCCTAAAATATCGACAAAGGCATGGTTCAGGGGACTGGATGTGAGTAGAAATTTCATTCGTGTGATGTCCAGACTCATGTCTAATCACTACACGTTAGATGCACATCTCCTTCGAATTGGACTTTCCGATACTAATCATTGTGCTTGTGGCGAAGGTTACCGCGATATTGACCATGTTGTTTGGATATGCGTGGAGTATCGTGATGTCAGATCTCAACTAATAAATTCCTTGCGTACCCAAGGTAGACTATCCAATGTCCCAGTTCGCGACATTCTTGCTTGTCGTGACGTTCCTTACATGAAACTTTAATGAAAGTCCATTGGAGTTCCAATTTAAATTTTATTTTATGTCAGATTGTTTTCTCTTCCATGAGTTCAACCAATAGCCAGTTATCTTGTATTAAATAAAAGTGATGAACTGATACAAACAAACCTGAAATAGTTATAAGATCATGTACAAAATAAATGTATTTCATTTAATGTAATTTATAATAGCAACTCGCTTGATAAAAACAGTGTTTAGATTAACTAATGAATACCAACATACTAATATGATATTCGAAATGTATTAAGTTTAAAGTACTATGTATTGTGGATGCCACGGCGAAGAAAAACTTATGTATATTGCCTACGAAATAAACGTATTTAGGAAAAAAAGGGCCCGGAAATTGTATTCGTGTCTTTTACAGTGTCCAGATGCATGTGTTTTGATGGACGATGAGACCTATGTAAAGGAGGACTCAAAAACCCTTCCAGGTTCACAATATTGTACTGTCGTCGTTAGGAAGGATGTGAACGATGCGGACAGGTCGATTCAAGTGGAGAAATTCGGCCGAAAGATACTGGTATGGCAAGCAATATGTTCCTGTGGTTTGAAGTCAACCATTTTTTACACTACCGGAACTATAAATGCAGAAATCTATCGATCTGAGTGTCTCCAGAAGAGATTGCTGCCTTTATATACGAAGCATAGTACATCTTCACTGTTTTGGCCGGATTTAGCGTCGGCTCACTATGCCAAAACCATTCTCAACTGGCTTGCGGAAAAGGGTATAAATTTCGTTGAAAAAAATATCAATCCACCATATTGCACTCAGCTTCGACCAATCGAACGTTACTGGGCAATCGTGAAGAGGGTGTTCAAGAAGACCGGTAAGGCAGCTGGGAACATGCAGGAGTTCCAAAAATTTGGGCTCAAGCGTCCAAGAAATGTGATGCAACACTTGTCCGAAACTTGATGAAGAGAGCTCGATGAAAAGTTCGGAAATTCGTGAAGGAATAACTTAAATTTCATCCGGTTTTCATTATGCTCAAGTTCAACCTCGTACAATAAAGGATCCATTTTTAGTTTGAATAAAATATCGTGTTTTATCATAATTTAAAAGACAAAATTGTGGATAGCTTATTTTCGATACACTCCTTATACAAATAACTTTTCAAAGAAGTATAATATCTTATTATTTTTTCTTCCGATTACGGTATTTGTCCTTGTTCGACTGTCAAATAGAAATAGATCGTTATTTCAAATTAACATAGTGATGAGTGAAAAAAGCATTTTGAATATCATGAAATAAATATCACTGAGCCACGCCATTAACCGTGTTGACCGGTTTGACGTTCCACTTTCTGGCATATTTATAAATGTGGTTTTCAATTCGCTTGTGAATTTTTTTCGTATATTTCACTATAATAAATAGTAACTATGGTGAACTAGTTCCTACCCTTCAGCGTTGCTAGTTCTATGGAAAATTCGTTCAAGTAAATTGTCACTCTGACAGTGTACCTTGACAGTGTACTACATATTGTAAAACGTGTCCCCGAAATTGGTCCAAGCATTCCGTATTTTAATTTGTATTTGATTGTACAGTGGTCCAAGACGAGAAATTAGCGAGACAAACATATTTTCGCAATTAAATATTTTATTTTTGAAGTTGGCATCTTTACAAAAGTTTGGGATGAAGAGCTAAGAATGTGATTTCTTCGACAAAGTTGCTCGAAATAAAATTTGCTTCAACTTTACTGCAAAGTGCAATAGTTTTTATATTCAATTAAGAAAGTTAGATTCCTGATGTCATTTGAAATATGGACCACTCTAATGGCTTTTTAAATCAAAAGATTCGCCAGTTTTTTTTCCATAAATATTTTTATTCAGGACTTTTCGGGTATAAGCTTTGCGCGTCCGATTGTTTCATATTTTGTTTCTTTTAATATAATGTTTTGTTGCTATTGGATCTTGTTGTTACCTCGTTGTTATATTGATTGAAGTTAATAGTACGCTGGAGGCTGGAAGCATTTTTGAAGTATAGGTACCGGGCTCACTAGTTACCGTTACTGAACGGTTGTCATTGTTTTTCGATGAAAATGTCCTTTTCGCTGTTTCAGTGCAAGGTTATCCATAGTGTTCAGGTTGTTCACAAAACTGACATACAACCAGTTGACTTTTATAGGTCATCAGCGTTTTACACGGATGTATCCCACCTTGACCACAAACGATGTAAGATGAAATCGTCTTACATAGTTTCATATGTATCACTCGCACGCCATTCCGGATACCGGGGAAAAAATCCGCCATACTTCCCTTTCGATGGAAGTATTTCACCGTACTGCGACATATTTTCTCGAACGAAATGATCACTAGCCTGCAAGGGAAGGTCATGTCCACGTACTTTTATGGCATCGTCCACCACGTACACAGGGATTTTGTATTTAACACTGTCATATTCGATACTGTGCACCTCATTGTTAACCGAAGCGAATGCAATTGCATCTTGTTCACGTTTAAACGAAATGTACATAGAGTTAGACGCTTTGTTGAATTGAAACTCACTTACATCATTAATAAACCAACAATAATCACATTGAATGGCTGGAATTGACATGGTCTGATCAAGCAAAATACTTAGGTTTAACGTATGAAAAAAAACTCACTTTCAAGAATCACATTGAAGGAATTCAGGCAAAGTGTAATAAATATATTAAATGTTTATATCCTCTTATAAACAGAAATTCTAAGCTCTGTCTAAAAAGCAAATTATTAATTTATAAACATATTTTCAGACCAGCCATGCTTTATGCAGTACCAATTTGGTCAAATTGTTCAATTGGATCGTTTCGCTCTCTGTATTAGTAAGTAAGTTAGTATATAAGTTCCTGTTTCCCATTACACAATACAAGTAGGTTTACAATTTTCCCTACACAAAAATCACAGAATCGCGGAAGCAAATGATGTCTTCATGGTCATAACCAAATCATGTATATAATAGGGCTGAAAAGTCACCACTTGTGCAGTAAGATTTCAATTTCGTTGGTCTAACTTTGCAGCGCTTGAAATCAATACAAATTGAAGTTGGCATTGTAGACCAAGTTTCAGGCTTTGTTGAATCGTATTTGCCCATTTCGTACACTCTATTGTTCACTACACTGTATTGTCTTTGTTTCTGTTGTTCCGACCGTAAGCAATTTTCGACTGTGTCGGATGAGATGCGAGCACGAACTGAAATGTGCCAGTTGATTACAAACAAATTTTGTGAAGAACCAATTACTAAAAAATAATGTTTAGTAGCAAAAATATTGTTGTCTCGCTAATTTTCCCTTTCAGACTACTGTGCATTGGTAACCAAATGTTAGTGTTTAGCCAATGCTTCTAGTTAGTTTAGTATACGAGATTAAAGGTGAAGCTGAAATGAATGGGGCTATCGTTATTTTAGTTATATTTCAACGAGTGTTTCGTTTAGTATGCCCAAAAAATTTAATAGCTTTCTCAGTGGGTAGCTAAACACGGAATTCGCAGTGGCTTTTCGTTACATTTCGTTTAAATGCTGAACATTTCACTTGTGATAATTATAGAAATTACCAAATGCGAGTGGATGAATGCTTTTAAATTCCATGTGGAATTCAGTATGGAATTCGGATCAATGCAGACTGCCACTCGTCTGCAATTTGATTCGCAATTCATTATGATTTCTTAATGGATTCCGAATTAGATGAACAACCGATTCCGAACCGATCCAAGTCGGAATCAAATTCCAGGCGATTTAACTGGGCTGCAACGCAACAATCGACTCCGAATGGATTTATTCTTCAACCGATCGGTTCGGAGATCTGTCGGAATTAAGTTGGAAAAGCGAGCTAAACTGTCAATTCGTTTTCTTCTTCATTTTCTCCGATGTTACTCGTTTTCGTGCTGATTTTTAGCTGAAGTCGAAATGAAAATTTCCTACAACTGAATATATAATATTTAATCTTTGAGTTCTTCGTATATATAGAACTAGTAAATGACCAGTTCTTCCTAGAATTCCAGTATAATCTGTAGAAAAAGGCATTAAGCAGTTTTTGTTGTACTGCTAGTGCGACCTGACGTAGAATAAAATGATTAATAGCAAGTGTTTTGGAAGTAGCAAATAATCCTCGGTTTGTCTCACAGTGAAACTCTGTAGCTACTCTCATCCTAACAGCGCCTAGATAAATTTTTAACTTGTCTTATCCTGATTGCTATGAGATATCTGACTAAAATGGAAATACCCAGAGAATTCAACTATCTCAACAAATCTGAACCAAAAAGAATTCAGATTGGCCATTTAACAGATTTGAGATTTAGTAAGAAGATATGTGTGCTGGATCATTAAAATTACGCACATTATTGTAGTGGAATAATTTTATTGCTGAAGAATCGTCATAAACGAAATGCTATTGTGGGCAAAAATGAGTAAGACTTTTGAATTATATTTCGCGAGGAAACCTTATTTATCGAAATATTTTTTTTCTTGGTTGGTATAACTGTCAGTGACATCAGTGCCAAGTGTAACATCAAAATATTTATTATTGTTTAGTATACGTCTGTCTTCCTGAAGTATTAAAAGTGAAACGAGTGTTTCATTAAATTTTGTGTGCGGAATCAAATTCCTGGTGCCGAAACGTTCAGAATGTTGCAAAAGGCCTTCGGTGATAATTATTTGTCGCGTGTTTTTGATTGATACAAGTTGTTCAAAGAGGGTCGAGAACGCGCCACGTCGAAGGAAAACAAAAATCAATGTAATGTTGACCGTTTTCTTTGATTATCGAGGTGTGGTGCACTCCGAATTCCTTCCGACCGGCCAAACTGTCATTTGCGCGAAGCTATGCGTAAAAAGAGGCCGGAATTATGAGCCGACAACTCTTGGTTTTGGCGCAACGATAATGCACCGTCGCGTACTGCATTGATTCTTCGTGATTTTTTCGTTAAAAATCCAACCAATACCGTTCCGCAACCACCGTATTCGGCCGATTCAGCTCCGTGTGATTTCTAGCTACTCAGCAAGCTCAAACGACCGCTCCGGGGAAACGGTTTTGAGTCAATTGAAGACATCAAACGTGAATCGCTACGCGCATTGGAGGTTATTCCGGAAATTGACTTTAACAACTGTTTCGAGTATTAGAAAAACCGTTGTCACAAGTGTGTTGGGGGGATTACTTTGAAGGGGATGAAATAGATTTGGTAGAACTGATAAGAAAAATTTCTTTTGAAAAATTAATAGTTAGAAGAAAAGAATTCCGTTAAGTAGAAAATAATTTCATAGGAAAAGAGAAACTCCTACAATTGTGGCCTTTTACGACATGAAGGTAGGAACCCAGAGCATCTGCTCTTGACTACATTTTATGGCGTCGGATTCCACACGGCATCTATGCTGGTCCTGTCCGGAGAATGATTATAGGTAATATCAATCTACTCTTGGATTCTTGCTACATTCTCTCCGGTTAAACATAATTAGAAACGAAGAAATCAGTGTTAACCATAAAATTATTTTATATCAGGCCATCTTAATGCATACTTTGGTTGGTGGATAATTGCGTGTAAAGTAACACAAACATATTTGGTCCTTATCAGTATTCCGTACCTACCTATTTATTGGCAAGCCTGTGAAAGAATGAGAATTCAAGCCTTGTCATTCGAGAACTACAAAACTCTTGGACGTAGTAATGCGCATCTCTCTCGCATAGTAATATCACAGACTAACAGACAGGACACTCAAATTAGATTCTTCAATCATTTTAACGGTCATTTCGAATATTCCTTTATTTGGGACAGTACTCACATGTGTCATGATGGCGCCACGCTACCCTATCAAAAACATCCTGTCTGTCATCCAGACTGTGTTTATTTTTTCATTTATCAAAAGAGTTGCCATTCATACAGAATTATTTGTAATGTATTGATTTGTATACGTCCATGCGAATTTCATGCAGGATACAGATTTAATACATATTGCCAAAACTATATACATAATTGTGCTACTTCTCATCCTCCAACGCAATACAAAATTGAACCCGTTTTGTTACAATATTTACTTGCTTCTGGTCTGCCGCCTCTTAATTTCGGGTGAAAACTACCAACACAATAAAAAATAGTCTAGATGAACAACGTTGAGTCAAATAAATGGTTACCTTCCAACATCGTGAAAAAGTTAAATATATTATCAACGTAATCCAATAATTTATTGTGACGATTCATTTTCAAATATTTTGATGAAATCAGGCATCCCTGCAAGCAGCTGATCGGTGTTGACGAACGAGGGGAAATCAACTAGTAAAAAAACTTTTACATAACACAAGGGGTGTACAGATAGTAAATAGTTCGCGCAGTACAATATAGATGGAACTAGTGCATCACGAAAAAATATTTTTATAAGAATTTACTCATACTGTCATGTCTGTTAGTCTGTGGTAATATTCTACACAAGTTCTTCGATGGCGATCGTGAGCCAAAGCCAAAGCAAGAAAAGTAAAAGTCGTGGCCTATTTCAGACTAGATTTAGCCCTTGTTGCATGTGACGGTTAAGTCCGTTACCTTAACAATCTGTCTCTCATCTGTCAACGCAGCCGGCAGTCTTGAACGTTCATTGATGCGTTGCACAATTTGCATTCTCGGCATCTCTTTGTACCTCTTGGGCTAAGAGCTGCTACTGTTACTCGAAACTGTATCATTATTATTGATTGAATGGATCCCGACGGGACGTTCGAAGATCCCTTCATTCAATAATAAAACGATACAATTTTCATTTCCACTCAATAACAATCCTCACATAAAAGTGACGATGAAAAGAGCCTATCCCCGTCCCAGTCCTGCTTTAGTTGACTCATTGCACGGCATGAGAAAAAACTCACATGAACAGGAACCATATCCAACCGAACACCCAATCGTTTCGTTGGACAAACAAAACAAACATAACCTAGCAATTTGGCATCCGCACTCCGGGAGGGTTTGGCGAATCAAAAGAACGAGCAAAAAAAAAAATCGGTAATTGATCCTCGTCGGATCCCATTCACGGCGCAATGGTTTCAATTACACATTATAAGTGATTCCTCTATACCTCTCCCGTACCTGTGAAGGACAGTTTGACAAACCCCGGCCCTGGAAGAAGATGGAAAATAATAACAGGGAAAATAAACGAGAGAAATCAACAACAAACTGCAACACTTCGAGAGGAGGAGAGAGAAAAAAATGTATATAATTTCCGTACAATAGAACCACTGAACCGGCATGGAATCTCGGATCGGCGCAAGGATAAAACGGAAGTCACGCGGGACAGAACAGCAGCAATCCGGAGGAAATGAAAATGCTCCGGTAGTAGCGTTTGACAATTGACAGATTTAAAGAGGGCTTCCACGTTTTGTTTTTTTTTGTTTTCCTGTTGCTGCTGTTGATAGTGCACAAAGTAAATGGTACTGTTGAATCATCAGTGCACGAAAGCGAACCTGTGCACAAATGTCATCGTCATCGTCGTCCTCGTTGTCGTCGTCGTTGCCCGGGTACCGAAAGAGAAATGAGAAATTACGACCGATTAGGATCTCGACGGAGAGAAATCATTCGAATTTGGAGGATTTTGCGGTGAAAGGAATCTTTCTTATTGCTACAGAACAAAAAAAAAAGTACAGACAACTATAGTTTTCAGTTTCTGCTGTTTTAACCGGCTTCGTAGTGTGGAATATATTCCCCGATGTAGCAAAATAAATTCTAATGAAGATTCATTCGCGCATTTCCCGTGTAATGACATCCTGCCGAAGACAAACGGACACAATGTTTCGGATGTCCGCAGCTAGTCAGTGAACAGGCGAACCGAATGAAAACGCACTTTATGGTTTTGGGTATCATAGACGAATTGATTGAAGATTCATTGAGCTGAAAACTGGTCACCCCGGACGGAAGTCGACTTCCCGGGCAACGGGTGCCGCGTTGCAAGCTCACCGGCGGGTGGTGCTGAGGCGTTAAATTTATCGGACACTTTCAGCAAGGCCAGCATGCATGCAGGTTCTTATGTGTATTTATGAGCTAATCATCCGGGACTACGAGGACCGGGAGTATTGCAGCTTCCGCGAGCCGTTTCCGTAATGATCCCATCCAAATACTTATTGCTGACGGTGGTCATTCTGGGGTGCAAGTAATTTATGGTCGGCTATCATTTATACCAACGCATTTCCTCATCCTGTAGGGATTCGATTGATTCGAGACTACTAGCCCGGTTAGCGCGATCCGTCATTGGATGTCATTGTGATGGCACTGCAAGGAGGTGCGTACTCTAGCCAGTTAGAATAAGGTTGTACTTACATTGTGCAGTTTATAGTACAAGCCGCAGGCGTTACAAACTGGTTCCCCGCCTTGGTTTCTCCGCCAAAGGGTCGTGGTTGTGGTTTTGCAGTTGGCGCACGACGTTCCGGCCCGTCTTGCTGCGCTTTGTAGGGACTGTGAAATAGGAAAAGAAAAAGAAAAAGAAAAGGATAACAAAATATTACTATTCTTTCAACAGCCTCATGCCTGCAATCCCCAATCGATCAAATACCGTCCGTAATTTCAAATTTAGAAAGAAATCACACATAGAAACACACAACAAGCAAGAGATTCGATTGATCCGGCTGTCAACTTTAATTGGTAGCTGATCTGTCCGACCCGATAGCCATCGATTTCGGTTCTAATTTATACTGTTCTGTCACTACGTTTCAGTCTTTCGTCTTACCCTCTTGGCATTCGTCCAACCGACCGAGAGCAGATACTAGCAACAGCAGCAGCAGCGTTCAAAAACTCACCACTAATTTGATTAATGCACTGTCTAATTTACTTTTTCTTTCCAAGAGAGTTTGAACGCAACGTTTTGGACACGGAGCCGGATTCCGGTGATCCGGTGTGACATCCAGTCCGGTGGTCATGTGAAATTATTTATGCACAAAAAGGTAGTGTCGATGCTGACGAACCGTGTGTGAGTGTGTGTGTGGCGAGGGTGGTATAGCATGAGGTAAATTATCGCTCATTTTGCGCCTGTCACGAATCCGCAGATCACCGTGGAAGGAAATTGAAAGCTTTGCGCTAAGCCTCAGACTGGAAGCGGTAGCGACTCCCCCACATGCCGATGGAAGCCGGCCGGATCGGGAATGTGACCGAAGGCAATCCAATTAATTTTCTGTCCGGAATGGACCTAGGCTTCGGTGTATGTGTGTGTGTGTCTGTGAAAGGGATTTTGACGCTGGCTTGATTACCCGCGGAAAGAAGATGGATTCGAATATTTTTTAATTTAAAATTATTCATTCGATGTCAAGTCCGTTCGTCCGGATGAATGAGTGGACGGATGGAATGGATCGAAAATATGAACGGAACAGGAAAAAAATAAAATAAAACAAACAGAAGAAGAACAAACGGCAGGAACCAGTTGTTCGGAATCTGACCTGCAGTCGAGATTTCCTAATTAAAACGATTCAGATATCGATAACCGAAGTTTTCGATAAAAGCCAATTAATAACACCTCCGTTGACAGTTGTTGTTTCCAGCTGGTGGCAGCTCGCCCATTGACGAACGAGTAGTAGTAGTAGTAGGAGAGTGTGAAGGAAGTTATACGGTCATTATTCATGATGGTTTGTACGTCATCAACCGGGCTGGGAAATAAACGAAGCTATCATGACAGTCAAAAATTTTATCCTCCCATGCAGCAAACAAACGGACATTTGCTTGATCTAGTTGGTCAAAACAGTATTCTTCGTTCGTCAGTTGCGATGAAAAATGTTCAATTCTGTTAGAATTGAAAAGTGTTCGGAACCTAATTCTACCCGGACGGATCATCCAAACGGTCCACTGTGCAGCCTCCGGCTAAAACTAGCTACGGATGATGTTTCAAAATCAGGCTAATAGAAGAGAATGTTGTCATAATTAATGATTGTTCTGGTCTGGTTTCCAGTTTTACAAGACTAGTTTCGGATTTGAGCAGAAGAATTCATTTAACATCGCGTTCATTTGTGGAGGAGACAGACTCGGAGAGGAAATATTTAAGACCAACCAGGGAGTTTGTTAATAGAAAAAAAATTATGTCGAAAATGTTTCTGTATTTGAATTTGAAGATTTTAGGTCTGTCTTGCATATTAGTTTTTACCTAGTTTAATTGTATTTAGGAACCATTTTTGTCTGCGGTCGTCAAAAGGTGAGATGACTAAGTATTCACAAGTTTCTATCTCATGTCTCTCCGTGTTTCTATAAGGTATATTTGGTTAATAGAACGGTGTCGACTGGCTGCTATCGTCTTCTGCGTTAGTAGCAGAATGAGAGGGTGCGAATTTGTTAGTACAGGGTCCGCCATGTAACCTTTTTTTTAAACATGCAATAAAACACAAACGGTTCATCCGATTTCAAAATTTAATATTTCATTTTAAAGTACAATCCTTCCGGTTAATTGTGGGATATAATTTCATTCAAATGGCTGCCTCGGCTGGCCTTGCAGTACGCCATACGATCCGTTTAGTTTTTTAGTACATTTTCGATTGTATGCAGCTTTATTTCAGCTATGGCTGCACGATTGTTGTCCTTCAAGGATTGAATTGTCTCTGGCTTGTCCACATAACACTCATCTTTGACAGCCTCCCAAAGATAATAGTCTAACGGCGTCAAATCACAGCTCCGAGGCGGAAAAACGACATTCGAATTTCGACTGATAATTCGATCTTCGAAGACTGTGCGCAGAAGATCGATCGTAGCGTTGGCTGTGTGGCACGGAGCGCCGTCTTGTTGGAACCAAATGGTGTCCAAATCTTCTTCATCTTCGGGAAAAACCAATCGCTAATCATGGCGCGGTAGCGCTCGCCATTGACCGTGGTGGCGGCTCCTGCCTCATTTTCGAAGAAAAATGGCCCAATGATGCCGCCAGACCAAAATCCGCACCAAATCGTTACTCTCTGAGGATGCATCGGCTTCTCCATGATAACGTGCGGGTTTTCCGTCCCCCAGATGCGACAATTTTTTCTTATTAACATACCCGCCGAGATGAAAATGTGCCTCATTCGAGAAGATGATTTTTTGGTACACATTCCGCAACATTACCATGATTTTCAAAGTAAAACTGCACTATTTTAACGCGTTCCTCAAGCGTATACACAACTATTTTCATTCAGCGGAAGGATGATAGTTTCTGTCGAATCAGAAGTGACATAATAACCGCTAGTTAAAAAAAAAGTTAGATGGCGGACCCTGTATACGATAACTAATTGAAGATGCGAAAATTATTGAAAATTCTTCATAAAAATAGTTCGGCTTGACTTCCTACACTGCGACTAGTTTCTATAGCCGCACAAATGTTTATCGCACAAACTTGTAAATTGAAGGGTTAAAACTTCATTTCTCCTGGTAATAAGTTCAAACAAGATTTGTTCAAGAATCTGAATTGACAATTTGTCATTTATTTATTCATGTTCATGAAATTAAGTGTCTACTTTCCATAACCGTATTTATCTTTTTGGGCATATTTCCAATCAAATTCTTCCAAATCCTCCCACTGGTCACCAAAGGAGCTCAATTTTCTGGTCGTTAAACCAGGACTTTGTAGCGGAACTGGTGTGAATGCTGGTATTATCTTGATGAAACACGTATTTTTTTGCCACGGCACTTAGCTTTAAACGGCACTAAGCAGCTGTTAAGAAACTCAATATTATCCGTCGAGTTCATCTCACTAGATGTGAATGTCAAATTAAGTTTTCCTATAGCACAAAACCCAAAGCAAACGATTAGAGATCCTCCTCCAGAGTTACTTCTGGAGAAGTACTCTGGTTCCTTCCATAGATCTCGTCAACAGCCAGTAAATCTATTGGGGCCATCTGAATTGAATTTGTTTTCATCGGAAAAAATCGCCTAGAGTTGAAAAAGAAACATTAAAATAATTAAAAATTGAAAAAAAAATTAGTTGGATTCACTAGTTTAAAAAAAATTAAATTTCACAAAGATTTTACAGTGTTTGGCGAATTCTTTTCGTTTTTGTTTATGCACAAGAGTCAGATTAGATGCCTTGTTCATTTTTGCCCGAATAATGTTGGGACTGGTCTGCAAAGCCTTCCGAACTGTTTTTTACAGACTGGCAAATTAAGAGTGGACTTGATTTCAGAGAGAGATATGGTGGAATTTGAGCCCAACTTCACAATGCTTCGCTTATCCCTTGGTGACAGCTTAGATTTTTTTCGGCATAGTCGTAGCATATTTTTCTTCAACTTTCGAATAATTTCGTACGACTCCGATCCGATCGCCTGAGTCTACGTCCAATTTCTCGAATTGAAACACCTTCCTGCTTATAAACCTTAATCATTCCCTTTTCTTTCTCACTTAAAACACTTTTTCTTGGCATTTTTAATCAATTTTAGTGACATTTACTTTATTAAAATAAACCAACCAAAGCAATGCTCTGTGTGTGGCTATAGAAAATGGACACTCAAATGATTGAAAACACGATCATTTTACAAATGTTACATAGACACTATCAAAGTACAGTATGCAAAACAGATGTTTCACAGATACAAACAGACACATTGATTACACCGTGAACATCGTAAGGTGTGTAAAATTAGAGGTGCTGCCAGTGTTGGTGATTGCCGATAATTTGACAGAAGCTGCTCGATATGTATCTATATTGTATACAACATTTTCAATCCGGTAGAAGATGCTACAAGAACTCGTGTCTCTCAATGCATGAACCGTCTCTACATTTCCTCGCTCCCCTTCATACTCTGAGTATTTCACGGCCCTTAAAAAATCATTGGATAATGATTGGTGCTGTGTGGAATTTACCAAGAGAGAATTGCAAGTTGACAATTATCGCAGAAAATCGAATCGATTATTCGACTTGATAATTCTCATACTAGGTTGTAATATTTCAAAACCCTTGTGTTGAGCATTCACATACATTTTCATAGACACAACTTATACTAGTATGCTAGTGAGCGTTCTTTGATACGATAAAAGCCATCCTTGGGTGCTACTATAGAAATTAACCGCAGTGTACTACTGAACCTTATCCGATTCTGCCAAATCAACCCGATTTTGGAACGTCAATCTTTCCCATTTTAGTCATAGATCGATTTACGCAAAAAAGCGGGCAGAAATTGTAAACAATCGTTCAACTATGAAAACTGTGCGTGCTTGTAGTAAAACATATGGAAAACATTCGGCGACATTTCCGCCAAGACAATTTGTACTGTGGTGAAAAATGTATACCAGCAAACTGAAGACTATTGAAGAACAAAAACGTGCTTAGACGTGTTAGACGATACCTTTTTTTCATCGATCCATATTTTTCTACGTAATAGTAATGTAAGGGTATGTAAGGGTTACCGTTTTGAGTTCAATGATAATGCAAAATTTCCAATATAAGGTTTAACATGTCACAGTCGAACAATTAACAATTATGTTGCCAAAAGGAACCGTGCTAAAAATTAATCGAGCCAAAGTACACTGTGCTGTTCAATCTTGCATTCAATTTAGAAATGATTGTATTCAAAATTATGTCTAATTTTGATTCCAAACGTCATTTCATCGTCCTTCGTTCAAAACCTGAATTATTGGGATATATTTAAAAAATCGACTACACAAAAATATCGGTATCTCCTTGAATAGTTGAGGAATTTTTACATTCTTCGACTCGTTTGATTGATATAACGATAAGGTATCTAAATTTGGAATAAATTTTTAGTTTTTAAGCTCGAATGAGACAGATAATGTCAAAAAACTGCAAGTTTCGGAATAAAATTTTGTATAACTCGGAAAATCAGAATCAGATCCAAAAATAATAACGTTTACACTTCCTGGAAGACCTTTCATTTGCAACTAGTTTAATCAAAATCGGTCTAGCCTTCTCTGTGAGCTCGACCCTATTTGTTGACAATACATATACACACACATTTGCTCAGTTCGTCGAGCTGAATCGATTGGTATATGACACTCGGCCCTCGGAATTTTTTAAAAAGTTTGTGAGAATTCTATACCTATTTTGCCTTTCTCATATAGAAAGGTTATGCAATCACTGTGAAAACCGACTTTTGAACCGACGCACAGTGGTTCGAATCAATAAAAACGTGGACATAAATCATTAGCTGCCAAACCGTTCTTTTAATGCATATAGTTGCTTTGAAGAAATTATTTACAAATATATACCGCGTAATTTGATCCTACCATTAATTGTTCATGGCCTACTTTGACAAAAAAAATGTAACCATAACTTTTTTTCTGAAGAGATAGAATTTTTTTTTCTTCTACAAAGTTTTAGAACTATTAAAAATAATTTACTTTGTCAAATATATCAAAAGTCTAGGTCGCACCGTTTCGGATATACAAAGCGTTTTTATGGCAACCCCCTTAAAATCAGTTTTTTATTCATAAATTTTTTCGAGTTATTTTGTTAAACATACTTTGTTTGGAATGATTTTAGAATTTATAAAATCGCATATTTTTGTTGAAGATAGTGCATAGGTTTGGTCTTTCCTGGCAAAGTTATGCAACATTTTACCTTTTTTTTACCTAGGATAAAACCTTGCACTGAAGCGAAATATGCAACTTTATGCAGCTGATTTTTACAAAATTTGTAGGAAAAGATGTGCCAAATATCATAGAAAAAAATCTAAGTGGCAACCCCCTTAAATTATGGCAACCCCCTTAAAACTAGTTTTCTAGTCATAACTTGTTTCGAGCTATTTTTTTATGCATACTTCGTTTGGAATAATTGTAGAAAATATAAAATTTCATAATTTTGTAGAAGCTAATGCATAAGTTTATTCTTTTCTGGAAAATTTATGCATAATTTTACCTTTTTTTACCTAGGAAACCTTGTGCCGAAGCGAAATATGCAACTTAATGCAGCAAACTTTAATAATACTTATACCTTATCCAATTTATTTTCCAATAAGATTATCTTGAGTACTCTTCGTGTGACTCATTTTCACTATGACCATGCTGAAACCATGAATGGTTAAGAAACAGAGGGCGCCACGCGACTGCTATTTCTGTAATTCACTTTTGCAGTGAGCGTCGCCCGATCAACATCTCGTCTTAAAAATCGTGTTGCTTCACGATAACTCAATTTGTTTACACGTTTAAACATGAAATCTCTTCGTAGAGGTTTGTACTTTAACAATACTTTATCATATTTTGTCTAGAAAACATTTTTCCATTTTTTAAATATGTGTTGGAGTTTTGATAATTTTTCGGATTTTCAATAATTAAAACTAAATTTGAAAAGGCCTAAAATTGCATCTAGTTCCACTTAGATTTATTCTAATATTGTCAATTGTAAAAAGTAACAAAACAAAAATCGCAACAATTTGCTTAAGTTGCGCGTGCAAGCATGAACTTGTTTATGCGTGTTTACGCGCATCCAGACTGGTAGTCGGAAATAGGATAGAAATATCTTTCATATATTTGCATACGTGCATAGCATGTATAGTAATAATCCATGGGGTATTTCACACAAAGCCTTTTTTCAACAGCCTGTAAAATATAACTGATTTCGAATATTTATTACAAACCTATCAAAACTGGAAAGAAATTGTCACTGGAAGCAATTGATATGCTAGAACTTACAACAGAACAAGAAATTAGCGATACGAAAAACTCGGACGATAGCGTGACTGATACTGATTGATCGAATGCAATGCGACTAAGTGACATATTGTAATGATTTATTAGGTAACATTAACTATCTAGTTGATTGATTAGGTCGTGAAAAGTATTGGGAAAAGTTACTCATTCAAATGCTAACTTTGTAGTAGATACTTAGGTAATAGAGATAAATTCTACGTAGGTAAATAAAAAAAACTGTTTTTAAAATGAAGCGAATATCTCAAAAAAATTTTTTTTTTACATTATTCATAGCAAAAATACTTGAGATGTTTTTTTCTTTGAAATTAGATAGAACAAACAATTTTTCGTCAAAAACAAAATTATTTTTTTTGAAATCGGTACTACCCCCTTAACAAAAATTAAGGTGCTACTTTCAAAAGAAGCGTTATATAATTTTGTAAAACTTCTTCGAAGACACGTTAGCTCTTAAAAATCAGTGAAAGTCTGTACATACTTGTGACCGTCTTTTTCCAGTTTTGGAACACTGTGCGCCCGCTGTTTCTTAACTATTCATGGTTCCAGCATGGCCATAGTGAAAATGAGTCACACGAATATTACTCAAGATATTCTCATTGGAAAATAAATTGGATAAGGTACATGTTCTCCTATAAGTATTATTAAAGTTTGCTGCATTAAGTTGCATATTTCGCTTCGGCACCAGGTTTTCTAGGTAAGAAGTAAAATTATGCATAAATTTTCCAGAAAAGAATAAATTTATGCATTAGTTTCTACAAAATTATGAAATTTTATATTTTCTACAATTATTCCAAACGAAGTATGCATAAAAAAATAACTCGAAACAAGTTATGACTAGAAAACTAGTTTTAAGGGGGTTGCCATAATTCAGCAATTAAAACTAACTTTGAAAAGACCTAAAAAAAAGTTCCACCGAGTTCCACTTAGATTTTTTTCTATGATATTTGGCACATCTTTTCCTACAAATTTTGTAAAAATCAGCTGCATAAAGTTGCATATTTCGCTTCAGTGCAAGGTTTTATCCTAGATAAAAAAAATGTAAAATGTTGCATAACTTTGCCAGGAAAGACCAAACCTATGCACTATCTTCAACAAAAATATGCGATTTTATAAATTATAAAATCATTCCAAACAAACTATGTTTAACAAAATAACTCGAAAAAATTTATGAATAAAAAACTGATTTTAAGGGGGTTGCCATAAAATCGCTTTGTATATCCGAAACGGTGCGACCTAGACTTTTGGTATATTTGACAAAGTAAATTATTTTTAATAGTTCTAAAACTTTGTAGAAGAAAAAAAAATTCTATCTCTTCAGAAAAAAAGTTATGGTTACATTTTTTGTCAAAGTAGGCCATGAACAATTAATGGTAGGATCAAATTACGCGGTATATATTTGTAAATAATTTCTTCAAAGCAACTATATGCATTAAAAGAACGGTTTGGCAGCTACTGATTTATGTCCACGTTTTTATTGATTCGAACCACTGTGCGACGCCCGGAGGGTAAAATGTGCAAAAAAATGAAAATATATGGTCCAACTTTTCTCGTAGATGGCGCGACCGATATTCACAAACTTAGGTTCAAATGAGAGGTCCTGTGGTCCTATACGTAATTCCTAAATTTCATCCGGATCCTACTTCTGGATCCGGGAATATAGGATAAAGTGTGTTTACAAAATTTTTACCATTACGGAAAAGTGCGAAACCCCATAAAAAGTTTTCTAAATCGACCTCAAATCTTCTCTAATTGATAGTTTTCATCTGTAGACGGTCAAACAAACCGATTTCGGTTATTGTTTTAATAATCGAAGAAAATAATTTTGAAGAATATCGCAGTATTATATGGGATAGTATGATTGATATGAGAAAGGCATCATTACACCACTAGGTGAATTAAAACAGGTGTTTATACTTATTAAAAAAAGGTAATAACAATCTTTAGTCAAATCGGTGTCTATATTCGTGCAGAACATTTTTTTTTGCTATACATACACTGAAACCTCCATTTACGAACTAAAAATCGTAAATAGAAGTAGTTCGTAAAAAAAGGTTACGTTATTTGGAATTTACTTCGTAAAAAAAGTTTACGTTATTTGGAATTTACTTCGTAATAAAAGGTTCGAGTAATGAATGTAGAAAACCCCTATCATATGGCTATTTTCGACACGGATGTGAAGAGTAAGTAAAAGAAAATGATGTCAAAATCCAAGATGGCGACTTCCGGTTTCTTGATTTTATTTAAAAACCTTTACAATATGGGTATTTGGGAACGAGATTGACGAGTAGATGTAGGAAAACGATGATTGAGGCGGTTTTGCATTCTAAGATGGCGATCTCCGGTTTAATGATATTTCTTGAAAATCCTTACAACATGGGTATTCAAGATTTTCCTTAAAAACACTTCCAATATGGGTGTTTTCGAAACGGAATTGCTAAGTAGATGTCAGAAAACGATCTACTTATTAATTCCGATGAGGTGGTTCTGAAATTCAAGATGGCGACTTCCGGTTTATTGATATTCCTTGAAAGCTCTTACCTTATGAGTATTTTTAGAAACGATTTGAAAATTACTGGCCGGAAAACAATGCTTGGGTTTTTTTTTAGAAATCCAAGACGGCGCCTTCCGGTTTATTAGTATTTCTTGAAAGTTATTCTCGTATTCCTTGAACTTGGTATTCTTTGAAAACACTATACCGGAGGTCACCACATTGAATTCTGAAACGAGCTCAAACATCGTTTATTGATATCCAATCAACAAACCGAAGGTTCTGGAATTCAAGACGACACCAATCATCGTTTTTCGGCATTTGTTCATTGAATCCTTTCCAAGAATACCCATATTGTAAAAGTTTTCAAGTAATATCGATAAGCCGGAAGCTGCCAGCTTCGATTTCGGAACAAACTCAAATATTTTTTTTGCATATTATCATTAAATCCGTTCCAAATATCTCAAAGAATATCGGAAATCGCCATCTTGGATTTCAAAACGACCACAAATATAATTTTTTTTGTACCTACTCATCAAATCGGTTCTGAAAATATCGAATGTGTGAGTATTTTCAAGGAATATCAATAGAGCGGAAGTCACCATCTTGAATTTTGGAACCACCACAAAAATCCTTTTTCAACATCTACTTATCAATCCCGTTCCGCACATATTCATATTGTAAGGGTTTTCAAGGAATAATAATCCAATGGAAGTCGGCATTATGGATTTCTGAAATACTTCAAACATTTCAACCCGTTCAAACTCTTTAAACCCGTCGCAAAAATACTCATATTGTAGTAGTTTCCATGGAATATAAATGAGTCGGAAATTGTTTTCATTGTATGAAAAAACCTCTTTTTACGAAGTAGGTTCGTAAAAAAGGTTTAGGTTATTTGGTATTTGGTTCGTAAAAAGAGTTACGTAAAAAGAGGTAACGCAAAAAAATGTTCGGAGGTTTGGGTTTGGGTGTACTGGAAAGATTCATCTGAATCGAAACAACTCTAATGACTTATTTTCCATTTCTGGAAAGGCAACAAAAGCGAGTACGGAGAGTTTTTCATTAGCATTTAGCATAGTATTTTGCAAGGATATTTAGTCCATTTTCGAATGATGTAAAAATGGAATGTTAAATTTGAGTACTTATTCGAAATATCATTGAATTTCATTAATATTCCACATGTCACTGTGTGAAATGTAACAATAATAATACAAATACGTATCTCGGATGTTAATTACAACCTTCTTCAGTGATATTGTTTATAATTCTGACAAACTGCTATGCTTCGTATAGTGACATGTGTAATATTAATGGAATTCAATGGCATTCCAAATAAGTACTCTCATACTATTATATCGTTTGAAGTCTTACGACGTTAGTCAACATCGTGTCAAAATTATGGATACCTCAATCTAAAATTCTACCTTCTGGCCATTAATCGTTTCCGCTTTAAATTTCCTCCTCTTAACAGAACTCCTCAGTCCTAACACTCAACACATCGCAAACTACTACAATCAAATTCAACTTTCAAAGAAAACTCGTCTTGTACAGTTTCCACGATCCCCAAACCCAACCCAAGCTTCTGATAACGATTACTGTCTTTGTGATAGCTCAGCTACGTCGAAATCTTGCAAACGGCGTCGTGAAAAAAATAAAGGCGGAACGGGAAGGAAGATTTCTTCAACGATTATAAATTATTCATACCCTACTCTCTACAGACATGTTTGCCAAAACAAACAATTTCCACACCCTGAACCATCTAGATAGCGCCGCTGAGAAAGATCTCAGAGCAGGCCCGGGTTGTTTTATTTTCCCGTTCGCGAAGAAGCCAACTTTGTTTGATTTAACCCAAAGCCAAAAGCCGCACACCGTCACACAGCAGTCAGAGAGGATGGACAAAGAAAAACACTTTTCCGTTGCTTTCGGAAAACCTTTCCCCTTTCCATTCGTCTTTGCAGTGTAGGCGAAACGACGGCGGACGTGGAAATGTCTCTACTTTTCCTGGCTGATCACGGCGGCGGAAGAATTATACCAATACATATTTACTGCTTCGGGCTTGTTTGTACATAGGGCCCCTCGCAGCCTCCCGGATGCAAACGACCTTATGTACAGCCGTCACAGCAACAGAGCGCATGTCTTCCCTATATACTGGTCCAGACCATCAACCACCGGCATCTCGTTCGTACATAATCGTAAAGATTTGCTCGTTCGTCTCGTTCTGGCCGACGAGTTCGCCACCACCGCATGTCACGTACGTACGTAATCGCAAGATGGGGGTGTAGATTCGAACGAGATTGGACGGCTTATCGTGATGAAGATAGGGTACACCCCCCCACCCCCCCCCCCCCCGCACCTACCCTTTCCCGGAATCCGTTCGTCACACGAAAAAGTCAGCTTCTCTTTTAACTTTTATGCCTTATCCTCACGACTGAGTGGATTTAAATCCTACCCAAATGGAATGGAGAATCTTTCGTTTTGTTTAGGGGGTGCGTTGACTTCTATCAGGATAGGAGTTTCTTTGTTTGAAATTGAGCGATGAAGGAGTTTGTTGCGAAGCGATGTTTATATCTTAGCTAAAATTAGAATTACCCCAAACTAGTCGCGTAAGATTTCTTTTTTTTATTATTATTTCAGGATGGGTATCCCACAAAACTCCATCTTGAACAAATGATCATATTTTGGATAACCGAGGAATAAAATTAATAAAAAAAAGAGAAATTTCATTCTACTGACCAAATGTCAAGAAAATAGACATGACTGACGAAGGCCCTGGCTTCAGTTCAAAGGAAACTCGCGCCTATCAAAGTGCTGTGCTGGCCATCCATAATGGGAACCGTTTCCTAATGACCTTGTAAAATGGACTTGGGTTCCATTTAGACGCCCGACCGTTACACACCAAAGAATTCAGCGTGTCAGTTGCAGATGATGCGAATGGCCGAGAGTAGTGCCACTCAGACCTGCGTTCGGTCAGCAGGCGGCGGAACGCGTTTCGGTAGCTAATTTTTGACTGCTACTCGTTTGCCGTTTCAACAAATTTAAACCTGCCACGTGAAAGGTATCTGCCCGGCACCGACACCGAGTGAATAGGCGAAGGAAAGGAAGGTAGCTTTTAGGGTGTGTCTTTCGGTGCGGGGAGAAACGAGGAAAGGAATGAAGAAGAAAAATATCAATCAAAAATTATTTCGGTAATGGAAGCTGATTTATGTCTATCAAAAAGTGCTCCCTTCGTTTTAAAAGCACGAGGCGTTTTTTTTTAGTTTTCGATTCCCAGGGTTCAGCGGTACGTTTTTGGCCCGTGTCAGCTGTCGGGACAGCTCTAACCTTGCACGGATTTGTGGTTTGGGTGGTTTATAGAGCGAAAGAAGGGGTGGTAGTATTATCGAACTAGTAATAAATGGCATGCGCAGGTAACTAATAAGCATTACAATCGGCAGTCAAATAACCAGCTAAGATTCCCAGCTGAAACTAAGAATCCTTCCCGGTCAGGGCACGAATAACAGATCGGCTAAAAAGTTCGTATCGTTTCTATGAGAGAGCGCCACTAGAATTAAATCCATACCATTTTCAGTTAGTACCAACCTTCAAAAAATACGTGTATAAATTTGACAGCTGTCTGATTATTAGTTGGTGAGATATTGCATTTTGAGTGAAGCTACTTTTGTTATTGTGAAAAAAAAATGGAAAAAAAGGAATTCCGTGTGTTGATGAAACACTACTTTTTGCTGAAAAAAAGTGCCGCCGATACCAAAAAATGGCTTGATGAGTGTTATCCAGACTCTGCACCGGGCGAAGCAACAATTCGTAAGTGGTTTGCAAAATTTCGTTGCTCCCTCATCCACCGTATTCTCCAGATTTGGCCCCCAGTGACTTTTTCCTGTTCTCAGACCTCAAGAGAATGCTCGGTGGTAAAAAATTTAGAAGCAATGAAGAGGTAATCGCTGAAACTGAGGCCTATTTTGAGGCAAAGGACAAATCGTACTACAAAAATGGTATCAAAAAGTTGGAAGATCGCTATAATCGCTGTATCGCCTCTGATGGCAATTATGTTGAATAATAAAAACGAATTTTGGCAAAAAAATGTGTGTTTCTATTAAACGATACGAACTTTCTCAGCCGAACTGTTATACTTATGAAGAGTGTACGGAATCAAATGGTATAACAAGAAAACATTCGCAAAAATTTACCTAATCAACCGATATTATCCAAATTTTTAGGGAACTGAATCAAAGATATTATTTGCCTTTTTCATTTTTCGCTTTATTCAATATCCATACCATATATAAATGCTCGAACCTTCAACACTACTCATAAGGACCCGCGGACCCACACGGATAGAAGGATGCGGCCACCATTGATATGTACCAGCGTCACTTGGATAAGCTCCAACCTACCAACCATTGCTAACCATAACCTGGAGCCAGGATCCCCCAGAATAGATCATCCTTACGCAAATGCGACATCACCACTGTTATTAAAATGATCTTAGTTTCAAGTAAATATTTTATTAAAATCAGAAAATATCCTCGGCATCTTAGAGCTTAAGCAGTGTGCCTTCAAAATTAGATTATTAAATAAAAAAAAAACTACTCATAAGGTTATAGAGTAAACATTTTTTACACCATTGAATTCTATTCTATAAGTCAATGCCGTAAAAATTTTTTATTCTATCATCAATATTCTACTAAACACTCAGACCCTGTTTATTAATACTCATAAGGTGTTTTACAATGTTTCAACCAATTTTTTTTTCGTAGAAATTCTTTTTTATTTATGTCTTCTTTCGATTTCACTCCTGCTTCATGATGGTTGTGGTTCCAGTGCGCTCGGGGAACTGAATCATCAGCCTTGTACCACTCCAAAACACCTCTGGAGTAATGGCACGAAGTTAAATCCAGCCAGAAAAGCGTAGGACCTTTGTTTGACTTCAGAAGTATATGTAGATGCTTAAGGAGGTATTCCTTCATGTATTCTTCGCTTTCCACTTGATCAAATTGCTTGGCAAACCAAATATTTTTCGACAATCTTTTAAATCTTCTGCTTTCACACTTATGATGGGCAGTGAAAAACCTGGAAGCTATCAGAATTCTTCTGGAGACAATGCAGTTTTGTCATGATGAGGAGGAAAACAAAAACTGCAAAGTTGAATAGACACCAAGTCGCAAGAAAAATCAAGTACATGGAAACTTTGTAGTTTTTGTATTCGCATTTTACCCGAAAGTTTTAATCAACGCAGTTTTTTCGTCACAACTCTTACAGAGCTGCTTAGATTAATCTTGAAAGCGAAATTCAAAATGAACTGTAGGCGAGAAAGGATCACTGGTTTTACACAATTGATCGCTAGAATTGTTATCCGTCTGGGATAGTCGTACCGGTAGTAAACTTTTGATGGTTGTTTGTACACGACGAACCTGAAAATTGCCATCTGACCAAGTGACTGAAAACTGTACCCAGCATTATTTAATTCACCCCTCACCCTTCCCCATGACTTCTTTTTGTGGGGTTATCTGAAAAGCAAGGCCAACCAGCCTCAAACTATTGACGAGCTCAAGACAAACATTCGTGCTGGAATCGACGCTATAACACCCAAGATGCTCAACAAAATAATGGCAAATACAGAAATGGAGTCATTTTGTATTTGCCAATAAAGGTGGCCATTTAATTGACATTGTTTTACAAAACTTATCCAAAAAGATTATAAGGAACCAAACTGAATAAAAATATATTACTTATGGAAATTAGTCGTTTTTTCTTAAAGTTATTCAACGTTTACATACCGACATAAAAGATTAAAGATCCTGATGGTTTAACAAACTATTATTAACCCACCTAGTGGTGTGAAAATACCTTCCTTTTCCATCGACACAGTTTCATTAAAACATTTTAGCCATTTTTATTAGGATCATTTCTGGCACTAATTTGGGCTTATTTTTGACAATAATTTATCCGGATATATTCGAATAGTTCACAACAGCATGCGTCAGCGTCTATGTCACGCAGTGCAGTAAAACTTTACTCAATTCAATTGAAACCGAATGTGAAAATCACTCTACTGCAGTAAACTTCACACTCTAACACACAATCTACGCTGACGTACCGATCGGGCAGCATCCACTTCACCATTCGTTTCTTTTCCAGTCGAATCTCAGTTTAACTATCGTCAGTTGATCTCTTTAAATAAGTCTATCTTTTTTAATAGTTTGAGAGAGAGAGGTCTTCATATGAGATTCATGTAAACATTCGAATTGGTCCATAATAATATATGAAAGGTGAACCAGTCATGGTAGCTGAAATATCAGCTACAGATTAAACATAAATTAATTCTTTCCTCTTTATGTTTTCATTTTTAATACATTTCAAACAGTCGAAAACTATCGATTCACACTTGCTGGTGATAAACGAAAACTCAAATGAGAATCGCCACCCTCCATTTTATAATTCTGGTCGGAGTAAATTTCTGATTTCGAGTTGATGTTCATGCCTATTCAAAAGACAATGAAGCAGCTAGACTATTTGGCACTTGAAACTAAGCAAGTAAAACTTTAAAGGGGGTTGTTACGATTATTCAATTGGCGATGAATTTTGGGAGCTTCACTTGAGTACGGTAACAAAAGTCAAATGAATGAGAAGGGAAATGCTGACAGTCAGTGCTCATAAATTTGATTTTCATCTAATAATACTCGATTGAAAATGAAACTTTACCGTACTGATGTCACATTTTCGGCAACATTTCTTAAACCAAGCGTATCAGCAAAAATATATTTGAACTTAATCATAGGTTGCTTTCTGAAATAATTATGCGGAAAGAAAAAAATTAATTTTCAATTACATCACTTGTACGATTGTATCTTCGAAACTTGAAGTGTCAGCCATAAGATCTTCGAATCGGGTTTTAGTCTCAAACGAGCATTGTCATTTACGCCACTTTTACGAGATTGGTTGTTTACGTCACTTGTACCTCTATATTACCAGAACCGAAAGTGATAGCATTGTGAACGAACGTAACTTTGTTGAAATCAGTTCAATTAACTACGAAAGAACCGCCATTTAATCTACTTGACTTGATTACAGACCCAATAGTAGCTTTCAAACGAGCTTAAGAAATTGGTTAAGGCATCTTCGAAAAAAATGAACGATAAAAGGTTGAAAGGTACACGCACACGTACACACATACATTTTCCGATCTCGTCGAGCTAAGTCGAATGGCCGAATTACATGACGGTTCGCCGGGTCTCCGTTCGAAAGTCGGTTTTTCTAGCCATTATATTACCTTTCTGTAGAGAAAGTTCAAGACTGTAAAAATTGACTTTTCAACTGAGAGGGTTTTCTCTGTCAATGGTTATTAAAAAAGTCATTAAGACCTAAGTCGGATGATTAAACACAAAAATAAATAATTGAACTGAGCATTATCAGTTGATGTCCGAAAGAATCGGTTTTGGCTATTCCAGTTTCCGGATTTATACACCTCAACCGCGCGATTGACGTAGGACTGCATTAAGGCTAAATAAAAATTCTTTGATTTTATGATACTCGAATTCCGGTAGCTGTTAATTTAAATTTTCCAAATAAGTTTTTTATGTTATTTTGAGGTCTCCAAAAGGACCGTTGAAAGGTTTGGAGAACCGAAAAGGATAATTTATTATATCAATGATAGTATTTAAATACGTTCAAAATTATTTCTCCGATGGTCACTGTATTTCCTTGAATGATAAGGATCAAAGGTTCGTTTTCACTCGGATCAAAAGGGGTGATCCTAATCGCCGATTTGTTGAATTTCTTCAGTATGAATATTTAACACAGTTCCGTTCATTTTTCTCGAATATAAAATAGTTGATAGTTGGCTTTATCTGCACTTGCTTGGTGTGAAGTTTTTATTGCGGATTTGCATTTTTCAGTAGAAGTTAATAAGGAAAAATTTTGTTGTAACTTATTTTTGGCCCTAAAAAGGACGGGTTTGTCGAATGGTTGCTCGATTGTAAGACCCTTCGTTGTCGAAAATTGAATGCATTTTGATTTGATGGCAAATGTTTTAAAAATTTTACATGAAAAATAATATAAAAACACCACTTTAAAAGAGACTTAGTGTATTGGGAAACTTGCAAGAGATGTATGTATTAATTCATTCGGTTGTTTTTTTGGAACAGTGATGGTTTTTTTTTATTCAATAATGTAATAAAATTTTAGGCACACTGTTTAAGCTCTAAGATGCCAAGGGTATTTTCTAATCTTAATTAACGACTAACTTAATACTAGAATAGTATCATTAGATTATGTCGTCTCGGATTTTCGAGAATTCAGCTTTCAGCTGGCGTTCGGCAGTGGTCGGTGAATTGAATATTGCATGAGTCTTCCTGATGGCGCTATCTATGGCCGCTTCCGTTCGGTTCGTGCGGGTCCGTGGGAAACACCCCCAGGCTACGAAGGCACGGCGGGTGGCCCGCATGGACCAGTGATGGTGATTGCCGAAAATTTGGCAGAGAGCGGCTCGATATTTCTGTACATTGTATACAACATCGTCATTCTGATAGATGATGCTACAACCACTCGCTGCCTTTTAATGCATGAACCGTGAGAGAATTTGTCTACATTGCTTCGCTCCACCTCATACTCTGAGTATTTCACGGCCTTTACCAAAATAGATACAGTTTTGCAATGATCGGCCCTGTGTGGAATTTACCAAGAGAGCATCGCAAGTTGACAATTATCGTATAAAATTGAATCGATGATTTGACTTGATAATTCTCATACTAGGTTGGAATATTTCAAAACCCTTGTGTGGAGCATTCACAGACATTTTCATAGACACAACTTATACAGAGGTTATATGCACATAGCTAGAATCCTAATCCTATCGGCAACCTATAATCAGATCTTAAAATTGTCACGCATTTTCAATGAAAGAAACTATTCCAACAGCCTCATTTTCAATATTCTTCTGCCTCATTCGCAAATGACCGACACTAGAACAAACAAAGAGAGACGAAGCATTTTTGTTTCTCATCTAAAAAATGAGAGAGTATAATTGCCAACGTCACTCTTTCCTCTAAGACAAGACGAAGCCTAACTAACGTCTGCAGGGAGCATCAGCAGAATTTCAATTCTCATTATTTCATCGATGTATTGGAAATCTGTGACGCTTGGCTATGAAGATTTACTAAAATATGATAAATCGAAGTGAATACATCCCAGAACCTCTACAAATTCAAACACCAACAGGTAACAGTAATTGTGAAACCTTTTTCTGTAACTTTCGATTCTCAAAGCTTCGGTTGAATACCGACACTGCGTACTATAAAATTTTCAATGAAAACCGCAAATGACTGAAAGGGCAAATGAACACAATTTTGAAACTACTGTTCCGCTTATGTCATTGACTGGACATGGACATTAATTTCTCGTCATTGTCGTATATTTTAAGTCAATGAAAATGACTTCTATTAGCTCTGTCTATAATTTTTTAAGAGAAATTACCATCAAACAAAAAATCTTTCCAGCAAAGTTTTCTCCACTTTATTGTTTAATCTTTTCTATCTTCAAACTTAACTTCTCAGAAAACAAATCTTTTTCTTTCTAAATAGGAAATGTTTTTTTTTAACTCGGAAAATATTATTGATTTTAAATCTGTTAGCGCAACACTAAACCCAAATTTGCTTAGTTTTATCTTATATCCCCATGACAATCTCTGAAGCGCAAAAAGTACATGTGCCAAGTTTGGTAAGAGTACGTTAAATTATACTGGAATTATAATGCAAGATATCAGGTGTACAACTTTTCTTCCGCCGTTTTCTGATAGGTCGCTGTACCGGCTGAGGCTGGTCAAAATACATAGATAATGTCTTTAAAGTGAGTGTTTACAGTGTCCAACGAATTGTCATCGCCGTTTCAGTGACAGTTGTTCTTGTTTTCGTATAATTCGCGCTCGAAAATATCTGTTTATGTGCCCAATTCTCGCCATTTGGGGGAAGTTTTACTTTTCTGTTACAATTCGAAAAAAATGCAGCTGAAGCGCATCGAATGCTCTCAGAAACTTACGGGGATGCTGCTCTGAGTAATAGAACGTGTCGGGAGTGGTTTCAAGTGGTTTCAAGACAAACATGGTGGTGGAAGAGAAAGAACTAGAAGCATTTCTTAATGAAGATTCGTGCCAAACCCAAGAAGAGCTTGCCGAATCGTTAGGAGTGAGTCAGCAAGCCATTTCAAAACGTCTCAAGGCCCTGGGCATGATTCAGAAAGAAGGAAACTGGGTGCCGTACGAGTTGAAACCGAGGGACATCGAGCGCCGTCTATTTGTACATATGTGAGCAACTGCTACAAAGACAAAATTGTAAGGAGTTTTTACATCGAATCGTAACCGGTGATGAGAAGTGGGTTCGATACGATAATCCTGAACGCAGAAAATCATGGGGAAAGCCCGGGCATGTTACTTCGTCGAAGGCAAAACCGAATATTCACGGCGCCAAGGTTATGATTTGTATTCGGTAGAACTAGCTCGGCGTGATTTACTACGAGCTCTTAAAACCGGGTGAAACCATCACAGGAGATCGCTACCGAACGCAACTGATGCGCCTTAGTCGCGCGCTAAAAGTAAAACGGTCACAATATCAAGAGCGACATGACAAAGTCATCCTCCAACACGACAATGATCGGCCTCACGTCGCAAAAGTGGTCAAAAAGTACCTGGAAACACTGAAATGGGAAGTCTTGCCCCACCCGCTGTATTTCCCAGATGTCGCCCTTTGTGACTTCCACATATTCCATTCGATGACACACGGCCTGGCAGATCAACATTTTCAATCCTTCGAAAAGTTGAAAAAATGGATTTCTGCTTGGATAGCGTCAAAAGAGGACTCCTTATATCTAGCCGTGATCCGAAAATTACCAGAAAGATGGGAGAAAGTTGTCGCTAGCAACGGACAATACTTTGAATAATACATCTGTAAGCAGTTTTTCGCAATAATGCTTTTAATTTTGAAAAAAAAAAAACGGCGGAAATGAAGTTGTACACCTAATACATAAGCATGTATCAATATTGTTCATGAAGCGATTGTAATGCCATATAATAGTAAAATGATTCTATCAAAATTATCCACTCCCCGCGAAGAATCGGATCGCAAAACGAGAATAAGCGACCGTTTGTTACTTCAGAGCGAAGCCCCACAGCAGCGTGCTAACCCGTCATGCTCAGAAGGGTCAACGAGAGAAATTCGCTCTCGCAATGGTGTCCATTCTATGTTAAATGAACCATGCAGGGTTTTCGTTGCTGAGATGATATCCGTCTCTCTTTGATGGCACCGATTAAATCGTGTGAAGAGCTGCTAGAGAGCGTTCTTTGATATGATAAAAGCCATCCTTGTTTTTGTGTTCTGTTTTTAGACCTATTTTTCCACTATTGAAACAATATTAGTGTAACAAACGTAATATTGACAACAATCTTTCAGCCATTCCCTGGTGTTTAGTAAAGCAATCAGGGAAAGTAATTAAACAGGAAAGAGATTATTTGGAAATCAAATCTGTAATAATTTCGTAATGCTCTCGATGTCAGAATAGTGAAGATAGAATAAGTCAAAAAAAATCTGTCCGTTCCGGGACTGGAAATCGAACTCTTATAGAGAGCGTGAAAATTGCGCCACGTCGTAGCCGTCACCAACTGTTTTGACTACTTTTGCGTTTTGTTTGTTGACCTTTTTGAGTGTCATGCGTATTTATCAACTTATTAATCGATTCTGGTAATCAAACTAATCGATTCTGTCCAACACTCACAGAAACGAAGTCAGAATTCTCGTCTGACTGTCCCGGTCGGGGTGAAAATTCTACTGAGGCCATCATCATTCATAATTCAAGCTCTGAAAGCACCCTTAACGTCATATTTGTTGACAGTCGTTCCGTTGCTAGGCTACTAACGGCGGCGTTGAACTTTCCAGTGGAAAACGATGACGTCAGTAGTAGTAGTAGTTGGGTTGAGAGCAGGTAAGCAAAACTAAGCCGACGGCACTTTAAACTCTGCTTCCGACGGAACGTTTGAAGATGTAGGATTCCGATAGAGGAACACCCCAGAGGGAAATTGATCGTTCTATAGTAAAACTGTTTCGAACGAAACTCAAAACGGTGTCACATTTTGTCCGATAAAAGCATTCTTATATCGAAAACGTCTTCCTTGAATTGCCCCGGAGAGAAAAGTGTTACTTTATCGATTTGTGTACGCACAGCCTCACTGGGAAGTAGCCGTGAATGTGTATGTGTTTCGGGGGGGGGGGTACAGAAGGGTACTGAATCGTTTCCAAGGGAATGCCTTTGTATGTGTTGAAGTGGCGCACACGTGTGTGAGTGTGGGGGGATCCTTCTGCGAGTGTAGCGAAATTGTCTGTCTGCTGGTCACTAGCACACCTATGCTAGAGTGGCTACAAACACCATTAGACCGGCCGTCGCTGCAACTGTCACGGAGTGGGAAATTTGTTGAGTGTCGGTACACACTTTTCACACCATCATCTGGTCCCACAAAAAAAAAACTTTCCGGGAGGAAGGTGCAGCCACTTCGAGCCAAATAAATTAATATCGATTTTTGCTCCTCGCATACGGTTACTGCGCCCTGTCGAGGCTTTCCACGGCCCATTGAGGCACGGGTTTTTCCTCTGTGGGTGCATAAATGTTTAATCGAGTTCGGACGCCTAATTTCGCCACGATTAATGACGACGACGACGACTGTTGTCATAGGGTTTGTTTGTTTTTCTCTCTTTCTCCCACGAATCCTGGCAGCCGCCGTAACCCAACGGAATGTGTTGAGTTAAATTTAATGTCGTAGGGAGAATATATGTATATTAGGTTCGGTACACATGGGCGAAGGATTTAATAATATAGCGAAGGAACTGCGGTGTGTGTTTAGCATGAATGCGTCCATTTCCTTCCTATGCCGTTGATGTGCCAGTGAATGCCAGTGGCGTACGTCAAAATATTCACCGAATGTCTGGCTGCACTGCTAATAACCGAGAATTTACTTGGTGGCCATATGCATAAACCTCCGCAGCGGGTTGGGTCTACCCCCCGAAATTTGAATGCCATCAGTCACGGAAGGGGATTTATCGTATTGGTGGGTGTGACTACACGATCGCCAATCTCGTCGGACAACAGGATGGGGAGTTGCGGGTCTGTTTGCTTTCACTTTCAACTGGGAGCAAAAAAAAAACTCACACGTGACAGTAATTCTGCATTCGAACAAGGCGTTGGTCCCTCGCCGCGGGAGGCTTTCCCAGTTATTTGCGGACCAAACATAGCTGTACAAGTTCTTCTCCGCGTTCCACTTGCTCCATCCGTTCTAATGTATTTAATAGTTTAATTAAATTTTAACACACGAACAGCAAAGCGATTCCCCAAACGGAAATTTTACGGCGAACAGTAATTTTTACAGCCAGTTTAATAGACAGACACTGTCTGTAACACAATTAATGCTATATGTTCTGAGACGCTTTTGTGTTTCTACGAGACATTCGGATGTACCCCTACCTGTCTTTCACGATGATTGCCACATCAAAAAGTCAAGAGCCGTAAATAAACAATCTCCCATCGTTCAAGGGTGGGTGGGTTGTTGTGTGAAAGAGGCGGGATGGGCCTCATTTGTAATGTACACACCTGCGGTCATCTTCGCTCTAAATGGGCGATATTCTTTCGAACCCAAAAATCCAAAAGCTCAACCAAAAAAAAAAACACTAAAAAATTTATACGCAGCGTGAGCTGCCCAAAGAGTAAAAATTCATTACCGAAATGTTAGAGTTGTTTAAAACTCGTTAAAGGCACTCGCCGTGTGTCGGTCCAAGCTACTAACCAAAACTGTCGAAACTAATACAGACAGGAGAACATGGCTGGACGTGGACGGGGCCGGAAGAGGGCAACCGAGTAAACTTTCAACCTAATAGTTTTTTATTCTATTGGTACTAATTATTATTAGCATTCGAAAGCACGCGGCCTCACCCCGCGACGAGTTGTCTTGATTTGAAATTATAATTGAACATTTGGGTGAAGCGCTCGGAAATGATTTCGGCTACCGCTTCGGCGCTTCGGGGTGATGTCGACTGGGGGTCACCCACTGCGTAACCGTGGTAGAATTCCATAACAAGGAAAATACGTTCCCGCCGGAGATTCCGCTTCCAGAACATTTGCGATTAGTCTACTGTTATGAACCTTATTAAATCAGCTTGATTCTTATATTTTAAGCAGTAATAAGAAATTACATTTGCGACAACAAATTGTTCCATACTCAGTTATGAGTTATGTAATTTGACGTGAGACTAGGGAAGCAAATTTTTGTCATGAATACGTCTTACTTTACTATGGGGCACCTTTTCATAAATTTACCCCCTGGGAAAGTGATAAGTTTTTGATCTTGAATATCTCTTGTTGTACCTAACGTATCAACAATATTTTTGCTACATGCTATCGGAAATATGATCATCAATTTATGATAAAATTTTCAGATGTCTGACATAACCACAAAGAATTCAAAATTTAAGTTTTCTGAAACGTTTGGTATCAATGACTAGGGGAGACCGGAAACTAGTTATTATTTCGATCTATGGATTGATTTTGCCAGTTTGCTGGATGACACTGAGTCCATTCAGTCCGGCGTCAATCGTGTTTCTGTTAAAACGAGTACGTTTTTTACTGAATTTTTTTTCAAATTTTCGTTTTTTTTCATTAGATGTATCAGATTTCCGGGCCAGTCTTTTTAGTGCTTTTAAATGTTCATTTCGTGCTTTTGATTACGTGAAAAATGAAATTATTTCCAATTCCCAAAATCCAGCGATCGCAAAACAAGTAAAATGTTAGTTGGTTTTCTGAATTTGATTGGTTAATATTTGGTACTACTAATCGATTGTTTCAACCAAAATGTCATATTTTTATTAATCGTGCATCCAGTAAAGACACGCACCATAAACGAGTAACGGAACGTTACTGTTGAGCAATGACATACCTTATGATAAAAAAACCGGAATTTTCATTTTAAAATTCCCGCGCTTGTCCAATCGGTAAATTTTTATTTTCTCAAAGTTGGCAACACGTTTATACACATTCTGTCAAATTTTGACGCATATCGTACGATTAGTTTTTGTTTGGCGTCTATACAAAGAAGTTGAAAAATTTTCGTATGACGATTTTTATAATGGATGAGAATTTAGAACAACGGCTCGCCTTCGAAGCGCCATTCGGTCGATTGTTGTGCGGTTTTGACGTCATATTTATAGATCTACACCTCATCACCAGTTATGATGCATTCGATGAATGTGGGGTCACTATCTGCGTTGGAAATCATCTCTTTGGCCACATCAACACGACGCTGTTTTTGAATGAAATTCAGCTTTTCTGGCACCAGCCGAGAAGCGACGCGTTTCAAACCCAAAACATCAGTTAAACTGTGTTCGGCTGATCCATAAGAGATGCCCAACAATACAGCAATCTCTCTAATCGGTACAGAACGATTTTGCAACACGATTTGCTTCGTCGATTCAATGTTTTCTTCAGTAACAGATGTTGTTGGGCGGCCAGGAATCTCATCATGATCCAAGCTTGTACGACCACCTTTGAAGCATTTCTACCACTCGTATGCCTGTGTTTTTTCTAGACACGATTCACCAAAGGCCTTTTCTAACATTTTCAACGTTTGGGAACACTTAAATCAATTTGCAACACAAAATTTGATGCACGCACGTAGTTCTAAATTTTTATCCATTATAAAAATCGCCACATGAAAATTTTTCAACTTCTTTGTATAGACGCCAAACAAAAACTAATCGTACGATATGCGTCAAAATTTGACAGAATGTGTATAAAAGTGTTGCCAAAATTTACCGATTGGACAAGCACGGGAATTTTAAAATGAAAATTCCGGTTCATTTTTTTATCATAAGGTATACCCGAAAAGGAAAATGGATTGTTCCCACAAGGTTTCACTCGTGCAACTGAACAATGACACACTCTCGGCAAAGTGACCAGTATCCTTAAAACAAAAAATGTCTGTTGTTTCAACCAATTATTCAGCTATTTAAACTGAAGTCGCCTATTGCAATAGATATTTTGTTTCTGTTAGTCTCTTCGGTAGGCTGCTAATCGTTCACAATTTAAACAACGAAATGTTGCCTAAGTTGCTTTATTACTAAACTCACATTTGACATTTCCCAGCTGCCTTACCAGTTATCTTGAAGACCCTCTTCACGATTACTCAGTAACGTTCGATGGGTTGAAGCTGAGGGCAATTTGGTGAATTGATATTTTTCTCAACGAAATTTATACCCTTTTCGGCAAGCCAATTGAGAGTGGTTTTTTCATAGTGAGCCGACGCTAAATAATGCTAAAACAGTGGAGATGTACTATGCTTCATATATAAAGGCAGCAATCTCTTCAAGAGACACTCAGATCGATAGATTTCTGCATTTAGAGCTCCGGTAGTGTAAAAAATATGGTTTACTTCAAACCACAGGAACATATTACTTGCCATACCAGTACCTTTCGACCGAATTTTTCCACTTGAATCGTCCTGTCCGCATCGCTCACATGCTCCCCAACGATGACGGTAAAGTATTGTGGACCTGGAAAGGTTTTTGAGTCCTCCTTTACATAAGTTTCATCATCCATCAAAACGCATGCATCCGGACACTGCAAAAGACGCGAATACAATTTCCGGGCCTTTGTTGCTGCTCGCTTCTTTCGTTCTACACTTTATTTTGAGGTTTTCTGCTTCTTGTAGGTCTTCAGGTGATTTCGTCTCTTGATACGCTGGATCATTGCGACACTCGTTTCTGCTTTTTTGGCAAAATCACGTATAGACATTGATTTGTTTGTCTACTTTCTGGTCCAGTTTCGGGTTGGAAGAACCGGGTTTTCTGCCTCTTCTTGGCAGCTCATCCAAAGAATAGTGTTCCCCAAACTTATTGATGGTTTTAACACTGGCATGATGAATTCCAAACCGCTTCGCCAATTTTCGCATAGTAATACCTTTCTCACTTAGCCATGTGTCTAGAACCTTAATTTTCACTTTATATTCAATACGCTACATTTTGAAAACGCAGAATATGAACCGCACAAACAAGTAAACAAACGAACGCCGACAGCCAAACGCACAGCTTGCTGTGATCCGAGCATAAAAAAAACATCACAAATACATGCGTACAAGATGGAATTACTCCCAAGTTCCCAAGATGGAATTACTCAGCAAAATGTTCACAGGGCATTGAGAAAATTGTACTCCACTTTCAAGATGGCTGGAGGCGCACTTTCAAGAAAATACAACATCGCTTAACGGTAAAGCAGTAAATTTTCAAGCTTTACGCGAAGTTAATTGCATTGACATGAACTGTCAGAGAATACATACTCGAAGAAATGAAATCCTTTATGCTGTAGCTATTCAGTACGCGGAAAACTTGTTTTATCATTTACTTTTATGTTCTTCTGCATACTTTCACTTACACGAAACTGACGACGTTCAATTGTTATTGAAAATTTTCAACATGAAACGTTTCTAGTAAAATAAAGAGGATTATTGTTTTGTGTTTGGCACTCTTCGTTCTCAGGGAAGTGACAGCATTCGAATACAGCAATTTCGTTTACCTGAATGGTTATGACAAAATCAACAGATATGTTAGTTAAATCATAAACATTTTTGTTGAAACAATCAGGGCGTGAAACAACAATTTCAATATTGTAATTTTAATCGCTGTGAAAACCGACATTACACCCGAGGCCCGGAGGGCCAAGTGTTATATACCATTCGACTCAGTTCGTCAAGATCACAAGATGTCTATGTGTGTATGTGACAAATAATTCTCTCAGAGGTGAATGGTCTTATGGTCCCATAGACTGATATAAAATTTTATCCCGATCCGACTTCCGGTTCCGGAATTACAGGGTAATATGCGAAAATTTACGAAAAATGTCCATTCATTTTTCTAGGAAATTTCTTAAACGATTTTTACAAACTAAGATGCAAATAAAAGTTCTTGAAATTCTTCAAAAAGTCCCCGAAAAGTTCATTCAGATCCGAGTTCCGGTTTCGGTATGACAGAGCGATTAATGAACATTTTCAATTTCATGAGCATTTTCTCACAAGCGATAGCGAAACGAGGTGCACATTTTTATAAAACTTACTGCTAAATTTATAAAACTTACTGCTAAATTCATCAAGTTATACGAATTAGGCACAGAGCTAATTTCGGTCGTTCCGTGTGGCAAAAACACGAATTCTTTCTGCACGGTATTCACCTTCAATCGTGAGCACACCACCAGGAGTATTGAACGCTACGCTTCGTGCCCGTGTTGAAAAACAAACACCGAACGCAGCAGAAAACTGTAAGCGCCTGTACTGTAAGCGCCTATAGCACCACGGTATGACGAAAAATGCGTTTGAATTATTAATTCTTTTTTCATCAATACGCGTTTGATTGAATACAATTGATTGGCAATATAACCAACGCATGGGTGCTTTTCGGTGCCTTCGCGAAATTCAAAACACTCGGCTCCGGTGTTTAACGAAACTGAAAACACGCGGTTTCGGTGTTTAACGAAACTGAAAACACGCGGTTTCGGTGTTTAACGAAACTGAAAACACGCGCGGTTTCGGTGGTTTCGGATATTGCGTTTCGTGTTTCTCTTTGTGCACTGGCACGCAATGGCATTCTCAATACACGCGGTGGCGGTGGTTATATGAAGCACGCAGTGCAGCGCAGTGTTTGGACATGCCTGCTTTGGGACTACTAGTCCACGGTTTCCGCTTCCGAAAGCACCGATAATAGTGAAGAAAAGCTCCAAAATTGGAACTCACTTCGATTTCTCAGCTACGGTTAGACCGATTTTCAGGAATCATGATTCAAATTAAAGCTCTCATTGTCCTAAAATATACTGTGCAATTTCATCTACATCCGATTTCTGGTTCCAAAATTATAAGGCAATAAGTTTCAAAATATTCAAATCGTCATTCAAAATGACAATGCAAAACTGGTACCAGTCGGTACGTGCGGTTTTGCTCCGTTCGCAGGGTACTTTGTTCAATTTTGTATAGTGTGCAGGGTTGCCACTTTCATATCTGTATTTTGCAGACGAAAAATATATAAATTTGTAAATATTTTATTCAATTGGTATCTACTAGTTAGTGTTGTTACAAAATCATGATAACGATGCTTTTCTATAAAAGTGCACTTATTGCCTTTCTCATATAGAAAGTTTATCCAATCACTTGAAAAATTGACCAGTGAAAATTGGCCCAGAGTGCTAAGTGTTCTATATCATTCGATACAGTTCATCGTGCGTAGCAGTGGCTCTGTGTGTGTGAGTATGTGTTAAATAATGTCACACATAAAATAAAAAATCGCGTAGGTTACTATTGAATTTCATCATGTTTTCATAGGGTAAATTGTGTTTAAAATTGCACACCTTCATCTAGAGCGACGATGCAAAAAAAGAGTAAAATTCTTCTAGATTTGGCTCAAAATTGATTCAATTTGTAGGCTATATTAGTTACCTACTAAACGAACTGACTTCAGCTATACTGGTTCCAAGTTCCCGGTTCCAGAAGTTAAAAAAGTGGTCAAAAACTCTAAAACGAGACTAATTCAATTTTCTCAGAGATGATTTGATCGTTTTCCACATACTTAGGCTCAAATAAAAGTTCCTAAAGTCTCATAGGTTACTATTTAATTTCATTCGGGACCCGACTTCCAGTTCCAGATTTATAAGGTAAAGTGTGGTGAAGTTAATCATTTCGTGCGACGATGCAAAATAAAGAAAAAATCTTATTAACTTGACATAACTGTTTATAAATTGAAAATGTTTTGTTAGTTCATACCCAAAGAAAGTTTCTTATTTTATTGAAGATTGAAAACCAAAATTCTTGATAGAATCTTCCAATGATATTTTTGGAAATATAAGTAATATGAGAAAGGAATCATTACACCACTGGGTGAATTAAAATTGGTTTTGTATCGCCGCAATTTACCCTATAAATCTGGAACCGGAAGTCGGATACGGATGAAATTTAGAAGTTTTGTATGGAACCGTGAGACCTTTCATTTGAAATTAAGTTTGCCGGTCACGACATCTCTGAGAAAAGTGAGGATGTAATTTGAAATAAGTATTTATTAGTGTAATTCTGGAACCGCTGACTTCGAAATAAAATTCAGGAACCAGGTATGGGATATTTATGTAATTATCCCATAATTAGTAATTAGTAAATCCCACTTCGTCGCTTTTTCCGAACATTCAGTGAACTTGTTGCCAGCAATTTTGGTAATAACTGACGTTTGTTAAGTTTGAGATTCCCGCGACTGCACAATTTTATCTTTTGCCAGGATGATTACCGAGTACTCGGCGGTGCAAATCTCGGCATTTATTTTGCCGAGATTCAGCGAAAAAAAGAATATGTGTGTAGAATTTACATACAAGGAATAATATTCTCAACAGAATGTTTCCAGTGATGTGTAACACAAATGTAGTTTACATGTTTACTATTTTTGGGTATCACATAAGTTATTACAAGGAACTATTTCTACTATTTCCTGTACTTTCGTTGTGTGTTATCATATTTGATATTGAACTTTCTATTGTTATATATCGTTTTTTTTTGTCGTTCGTCGGAGTTGGTATCGTGCTTCATAAGGGTTCAGTTTCAACTTCAGTGAGCCAAAGTTATTCGTTTCACGTCAATCCGGTTATGTCACCCGGCTTTTTACCTTTTTTTATAGATATAAAAAATAGGTGTAGAATTCGCTCAAACTTTAGACGTTAGCAACGTGAAACACGATTTTTATGCTGTTACATAATATTGTTTCTAAGTACCAAAAAGACTGTGTACAGCATCCTTTTTCGTGACATTTTGCTTCGAACCGTTTTTAGCACGGTTCGTTTTTGGCAACATAATCGTTCGAATATGACATATGTAAACTAGAGATGGTCGGGTATAGAAATTCTTATACCCGAACCCGACCCGTACCCGAGTGATCAGCAAAAAAATTTACCCGTACCCGACCCGTACCCGATTAAAAATTGAAAAAATTACCCGTACCCGACCCGTACCCGATCAATAATAAAAAAAAATTACCCGTACCCGACCCGTACCCGAAAAAAAAAAATTTTTACCCGTACCCGACCCGTACCCGATTAAAAATTACCCGTACCTGTACCCGACCCGAATGAGTAGTAAAAATTTTACCAAAATTCAGTATGGAAAAAATAAAGTGTTTTAGATATAGAGCCGTATCAGGCTCTAGTTGGTAAGAAAAATACATTATAATGCTTGTTTACTTTTAAACATATAAATACACTGTGAAGCATGAATAATGTAATGTAACTTTTTTTTAAACATGCAAAAAAAAAAAAAACGGTTCATCCGAATTCAAAATTTATTTTTTCATATTAAAGTACAATCCTTCCGGGTAATTGTGGAATATAATTTCATTCAAATGGTTGCCTCGGCTGGCCTTGCAGTACGCCATACGGTCGGTCCAGCTTTTTAATACATTTTCGATTGTATGCAGCTTTTTTTTTTTTTTTCATAAATACGTTTATTTCATAGGCAATATACATAAGTTTTTCTTCGCCGTGGCATCCACAATACATAGTAGTTTAAACCTAATACATTTCGAATATCATATTAGTATGTTGGTACTCATTAGTTAATCTAAACACTGTTTTTATCAAGCGAGTTGCTATTTTAATTACATTAAATAAAATACATTTATTTTGTACATGATCTTATAACTATTTCAGGATTGTTTGTATCAGTTCACCACTTATATTCAATATCCTATAGTTGGCTATTGGTTGAACTCATGGAAGAGAAAACAGTTTAACATAAAATAAAATTTAAATTGGAACTCCAATGGATTTAATGAAATGATAAAGAAGTTTCATGTATGGAAGGTCACGACAAGCAAGAATGTCGCGAACTGGGACATTGGATAGTCTACCTTGGGTACGCAAGGAATTTATTAGTTGAGATCTGACATCACGAAACTCCACGCATGTCCAAACAACATGGTCAATATCGCGGTAACCTTCGCCGCAAGCACAATGATTAGTCTCGGAAAGTCCAATTCGAAGGAGATGTGCATCTAACGTGTAGTGATTGGACATGAGTCTGGACATCACACGAATGAAATCTCTACTCACATCCAGTCCCCTGAACCATGCCTTTGTCGATATTTTAGGAATAATTGAGTGCATCCACCGACCCAGATCATCTTTATCCCAAGAAGCTTGCCAGCTGGCAAGTGTTCTTTGGCGAGACGCGCTATAGAATTCGTTGAAAGCAATCGGTCTCTCATAAATTTCACCCTCAATAGCACCACGTTTGGCTAAAATATCGGCTCTTTCATTGCCTGGAATGGAGCAATGAGCCGGAACCCAAACTATTGTGATTAGATAATTATTATTCAATATGTCGTTCAGACACTGTTTTATTTTACCCAAGAAAAACGGTTCATTTTTGCCAGCAGCGTTTGAGCGAATGGCTTCAATTGCACTCAGACTATCTGTGAAGAGGAAATAATGGTTTGGAGATAATGTGACGATTACATTCAAGCTATAATGAACTGCTGCTAACTCTGCTATATAAACAGATGCAGGTTCTTGAAGCTTGAATGAGGCCGAAACATTATTGTTGAACATACCAAACCCTGTCGCTTCTTCCATTCGCGATCCGTCCGTGTAAAACATTTTCTCAGAGTTAATATGCCTGAACTTACTTGAAAATATTTTTGGGATTTCCATAGAGCGTAGGTGGTCCGGGATTCCACGCACTTCGCGCTGCATGGATGTGTCGAAAAATAAAGTTGAGTCAGGTACATTTAGGAGGCTGACACGGATAGGAATATATCTTGAAGGGTTGATTTCCTGTGACATATGGTTAAAATATACTGTCATGAATTTTGTTTGAGATCGAAGCTCGACTAGTCGTTCGAAATTATTAATTACCATGGGATTCAGCACATCACATCTTATTAGCAGGCGTGATGAAAGCTCCCAAAATCGATCTTTTAATGGAAGAACTCCCGCCAGAACTTCAAGACTCATTGTATGTGTCGAATGCATGCAGCCTAAAGCAATTCGCAAACAACGGTACTGAATTCGCTCAAGTTTGATAATATGAGAATTTGCAGCGGAACGAAAACAAACGCATCCATATTCCATCACTGAAAGTATCGTTGTCTGATACAATTTTATTAGATCTTGCGGATGAGCACCCCACCAAGACCCTGTTATTGTTCGAAGAAAATTTACTCTTTGTTGGCATTTCGTTATCAGATACCTAATGTGTCCTCCCCACGTGCATTTGGAATCAAACCACACCCCGAGGTATTTGAAAGTCAAAACCTGTTCGATTATTCTTCCCATCATATGAAGCTGAAGTTGCGCGGGATCATGCTTTTTTGAAAAGACGACCAGCTCTGTTTTCTCCGCAGAGAATTCGATACCAAGATGAACAGCCCAAACGGACAATTTATCTAAGGTATCTTGCAATGGTTTTTGCAGATCAATAGCTTTGGATCCAGTAACTGAAACCACGCCATCATCTGCCAATTGTCTTAGTGTACATGGGGTTACTAGACAGCTGTCAATGTCATTCACGTAAAAATTATAGAGGAGCGGACTGAGGCATGAGCCTTGCGGGAGACCCATGTAGCTAATTCTGATTGTTGCCAAATCGCCATGTGAAAAATGCATGCGTTTCTCTGACAAAAGGTTGTGCAAATAATTATTTATAACCGCTGGGAGTCCATGTTGGTGGAGCTTGTCTGAAAGAACATCAATGGAAACTGAATCAAATGCTCCTTTAATGTCTAAAAATACAGATGCCATTTGTTGCTTTTGAGCGAAGGCAATTTGGATGTCAGACGAAAGTAATGCAAGGCAATCATTCGTCCCTTTATTTCTACGGAAGCCAAACTGAGTATCTGACAACAAACCGTTCGTCTCGACCCAAGTGTCGAGACGTCGTAGAATAATTTTTTCGAACAATTTTCTGATGCAGGACAACATCGCAATGGGTCTATATGAGTTGTGATTGGAAGCTGGTTTCCCCGGCTTTTGAATGGCGATAACTTTCACTTGTCTCCAGTCAGGTGGAACAATATTTTGCTCAAGAAACTTGTTGAACAATTCCAACAAACGTCTTTTTGCGAGGTCGGGCAGATTCTTCACCAAGTTGAATTTAATTCTGTCCAATCCAGGAGCGTTATTGTTACAAGACATGAGTGCTATGGAAAATTCCATCATTGAAAAGGGGCTATCAATGGAATCATCATTTGAAGAAGACTCCCTAACAATGCTATGCGTAGGAACGGAATCTGGACAAACTTTCCTCGCAAAATCAAATATCCATCGATTCGAGTACTCCTCACTCTCATTTCCTACGTTACGATTCCTCATTCGTCTGGCCGTATTCCAAAGAGTGCTCATTGAGGTTTCTCTTGACAAACCTTCCACAAAATGTCTCCAATAGCTGCATTTCTTAACCCGAAGTATGTTCTTGTACTTGGTTTCTAAAACCAAGAATTTTTCAAAATTCTGAGGAGTTCCTCCTCCTCGTTTTAAAAACGTCTTGAAAGCATTTTGTTTCGCGTGTTTAGCATCTGAGCACTCTTTGTCCCACCAAGGATTTGGAGGTCTTCTGTTAGACGATGGACCAAGAAATCGTTTGGTTTGGGCTTGTTCTGCGGCCTCCAGAATCGAACAAACGAGGAAGTCATATTCTTCAAGTGGGGGAAGCTCTTCCATTGAAGTTAAGACACTTGAAATATTACTTTGGTATTTAATCCAGTCAATATTTTTTGTCAAATCATATGGAATATTAACTGAATTAGCAATGCCTTTGTTACTGCTAATTGAGATGATGATTGGTAAATGATCGTGTATGCAGCTTTATTTCAGCTATGGATGTACGAATGTTATCCTTCAAGGCTTGAATTGTCTCTGGCTTGTCCACATAACACTTATCTTTGACAGCCGCTCAAAGATAATAGTCTAACGGTGTCAAATCACAGCTCCGTGGCGGCCAAACGACATCCGAATTTCGACTGATAATTCGATCTTCAAAGACTGTGCACAGATGATCGATCGTAGCGTTGGCTGTGTGGCACGGAGCGCCGTCTTGTTGGAACCAAATGGTGTCCAAGTCTTCCTCTTCAAGTAACGGGAAGAACCAATCGCTAATGATGACGGGTACCACTCGCCATTGACCGTGGCGGCGGCTCCTGCCTCATTTTCTAAGAAAAATGGCCCAATGATGCCGCCAGACAAAAATCCGCACCAAACCGTTACTCTCTGAGATCGGCTTCTCCATGATGACGTGCGGATTTTCCGTCCCCAGATGCGACAATTTTTTCTTACTAACATACCCGCCGAGATGAAAATGTGCCTCATCCGAGAAGATGATTTTTTTGCACACATTCCGCAACATTACCATGATTTTGAAAGTAAAACTGCACTATTTTCACGCGGTCCTCAAGCATATACACAACCATTTTCGTTCAGCGGAAGGATACAACTAAGTTTCTGTCAAATCAGAAGTGACATTGAGGTTACCAATGTCGAAATAACCGCTAGTTCAAAAATAAATGTTAGATGGCGGACCCTGTAGATTTTCAATGTCTTTGGTACTTTATACTTATTTACAAATGTCAACAAAAGGGAGTAATATCAACTCAAATTTTTCTAGAAGCATATTTACCCAAAATGTCGTAATACCCGTTGTATTCAATTTTGGGTAGGTATGGTTTTTACGAAACAGTGCGACTTTTGATCCAATTCTTTAGAACCACAAGTAAGTGTGCTCATTATCTTGACACACAAATAAAAATTCACATTCGAATCACTTGAAAAATCACGTAAAATAGTTCCAAATGTCAAATTGAATATTATACGTGGCGAAAATGAATATTATGCGAACATCCCCTAAAATGAATAGTGTGTTATCAGTTCGTTTACGTGAATTGACCAAAGAATCAAACAATGTACGTGTATTCCCGGTGTGAAAAATTCAATTTTGAACATGGTGAACAGTGAGTCCTTCAAGTGTAAGTAGTTTGATCATTCGTAGGAAATTTTTTTGGTTACAATTTTTTACTACAAAGCAAATTGATTTTGATTTAAATTAATCTGTCAACTATGCCCGTTTTGTAAGCCTCACAAACCCACACCCACGATGTTATCGGTAGCTGGTGGTTTTTACAGCCATTGAACCGGTGGAACCCTTAACGAGTGAACACGGTGAAAATTTGAGTATTTCGCGAGAAAAGATTTTCACCCTTACTTTTGCGACTCCACGTTGTCACGCATCGAGATTTTCACTTGTAGTTCAGTGAAAAGAAACGAAAATTAACTAGCAATATAGCCCAACTTGCTGCGCCATCAATCGGTGTCATTTCAAGTGAGGTGACACCACCCAGAAGTGCAGAATAAGAAGAACTTCTATGCAGATTTTCTGAAATAAATGTTCATGTTTTTATGGTAAGAATCCTAATGATTTTTATGAAAATTTTGAAAATCTCCAACCAATATTTAAAATAACAGTTTTCTGGTATCTGAATGTGATATGAGTACTACACTACATTTTATATACTGCCCATACTTGCATATCAGTCCCATATGGGAAATCGGCATGTTGAGAAAAAGACTATCAAAAGTTTATTTCCGAATTTTTTTCGAGCCCCGACCTGGAAGGATTCTTAGTGTCAGTAGGATTCATAGTACTAGCCATGCAATGATTCTGTACGCTAAGAATCGGCTGCGAAGTCTGTTGAAACAGAAAGGCCAAATTCCACGAAAGGAATGTAATGCCAAGACTTTGCTTTGCTCCCTAATGCTAAATCTTGGTATTAATACATGAAATATCCGTAATACACCTTTGCTGTTCCAATATTGCAACAAATGAAATTATTGAAATTTTGCACTGAATGGGACTGATATGCGGGTACTTTAGCATATGGGACACAGAAATGAGTTGATATTTTTTATATTTTACTGAACAAACCCTCAACTTTCATTGCAATTTCTGATAGTATATTGAGGAAAGACTCCATTCCTCAAGCTAACTCAAAATTGGCGAAAATCGATATGAGACTGATATGCGAGTATGGGCAGTATATGAATCAAATAATTTTTACTGGATTGTGCATTAAACAGCTTTAAAATGGTACACAGATAAAAATATTTTGTGAATTTACATCTATTTTCATGCACATATTTGGAGCAGGTAATTGAACATAAAGTTACTTTACAATTCTGTAGGTTTCAATATAATTTAATTGAAAACTAAGCGTTAATTGAAAGATGTGGTTATATTGATTGAAAATTCAATGCAATCCGATTTAGTTTTGCATCGATGAAAGTTTTCAATCAAAATTTCGATTCAACCCATGTCTATTACATGTTACTATTGATTTACATGTCGTGTAAATTTCATTATTTCTTTCTGTGTGGTCCATTAAAACCTACGTGAAAAGTAGATTCCGACCGCAACATCATAGAGCTAAGGCATTGTGTCTTATTAAATATGTTATAAACAAAGTAGGGCGGGAAATATTCACATTACTTTTCACGTAACTATGATCTTTTTTTTAAATGAAGAAAAAAATGTTTTTTACCTTTTTTTATATATATATAAAATAGGTATAGAATTCGCTCAAACTTTCGAAAATTTTTCCGAGGCCCGAATGACATATACCAATCGATTCAGCTCGACGAACTGAGCAAATGTCTGTGTGTGTGTGTGTGTGTGTGTGGGTGTATGTGTGTGTGTCTGTATGTGTGTTGTCAACTAAAAGGTCGAGATCTCAGAGATGGCTGGACCGATTTTGATCAAACTAGTCGCAAATGAAAGGTCTCCCCGTCACCCAAAACGCTATTGAATGGTTTTGAGATCGGATGTTTACTTTTTGAGTTATTCGAAGTTTTATGTCAAAATTTTCAGTTTTTTGACAGTATCTGTCACAATTGACCTTGAAAACAGAATATGTTTTCAGACTTAGATTCCGCACGATGATACCTATTCAACAAGCCATAGATTGCGAAAATCCGTCCATTTTTAACGGAGATATCGAAATTTTTGTGTAAACGACTTTGCCCCCTATTCCAGCAGTAGGAGTTTTGAGCGCTGTATGACAAAGCAATGCTTGGGAGCAACGGAAAACACGATTTTTTATTCTGTTACAGGGTCCGGCACTCGAAGTGTAACCAATTAAAAAGGCGATAAATTCAGTTTGGAAAATTACTTTTACTTAATTCAAAGTACAAAATGTGTAAAAATAATACAAAATTCAGAATCAATTCACTTTTGCTCGATATGACCACCTTTTGCCTTGACTTGATGACTTGAGAGAGCGAAGGAGTTGCTTCGTTTGGCCGAAAGCGGTCAATTTCCGAACATTGTATTTTCTGACGAGAAAATTTTTCCAATTGAGCAATTCGTAAACTCTCAAAACGATAGGGTTTACTTGGCCGACCGTTCATACGAGAATTTGAATCATCGATTGGCCACCAGGAGGCAGCACCCGCAACAGATAATGGTTTGGGCCGCTGTAACCGTAGATGGGCTCTCTCCAATCGTTTTCATCGAGCCTGGCGTCAAGGTAAATGCGACATATTATCGGGAAAGTATTCTGGAGGTTGCTTTGAAGCCGTGGGCAGACAAACATTTCGGTGGCAGACCATGGACGTTTCAGCAGGACTCGACACCGTCTCACAAAGCTCGAGTGAACCAAGAATGGCTGAAAAACAACGTTCCGAACTTCATCACGTCCACACAATGGCTCTTGAATTCACCAGATGCGAATCCAATGGATTATTCTCTTTGGGCCATTTTGGAGAGCAAAGTCCGAACTAAAAGATACACCAGTCTCGAGGCGCTGAAAAAAGTTATTGTCCGCGAGTGGGCCTAAATACCTGCAAGCCACATTCGGCCAAACGAAGCAACTCCTTCGCTCTCTCAAGTCATCAAGTCAAGGCAAAAGGAGGTCATATCGAGCAAAAGTGAATTGATTCTGAATTTTGTATTATTTTTACACATTTTGTACTTTGAATTAAGTAAAAGTAATTTTCCAAACTGAATTTATGGCCTTTTTAATTGGTTACACTTCGAGTGCCGGACCCTGTACATTCAATTGTTTCTAAGTACCAAAAAGACTGTGTACAGCATCCTTTTTCATGACAATTTGCCTCGGACCGATATTAGCACGGCTCGTTTTTGGCAACATAATCGTTCGAATATGACATATATAAACCAGATGATGGCAGATTTTTTTAATTATATTGCTTTAAACTACTTACAGCAATAAATGCTGGAAGAACATAACATCCATATACCATTCGAATCAGTTCGTCGAGATCAGCAAATGCGTGTGTGACAAATAATTTCACTCAATTTTCTCTGAAAATTTCTTTTCTACAAATTCAGATTCATACGAAAAGTCGTATGCTCCCAAACAAAGTTCCTGAATTATGTTTGGTTCCGACCTCTGGTTCCGGAACTATAGGATGATATATGAAACGAAATCAAAATTGTGTAACTCATTCTTCTCGTAGATGGCTGAACCGATCTAAGATTCAAATGAAAAGTTTCAAGATTCTATAAAACATCTTGCTCTTCAGTCAGATCCAACTTCCGGTTTCGGAGATACAGGGTGATTGGTATAAAAATGTCTATTCCACATAAATTAATCAGGTTTATCGGGTTAGCAGATTTGGATAGTCGATAAAAAATTAACTTTTTTCAGTTTTAGTGGTATTCAGTTGTCGATTCAGAAGGCACCAAAAATTTAATTCGTGCTATGATTTTTCAAAGATGTCTTCACTGATTTTCAAATATTTTGAAACAAATGTAAACTATACAGCTACTCAGGTGAATTTATCTGACTTCGGCCATACCGATTTTAGAATTCCGGTTCCAGTATAAAATCGTTTCTCAAAGCTCAATCGTTTTCTCAAAACAGTCTAATCAAATTTCAAAAACAAAAATTTATATTAATATACACTTATATACAAAATTAATTAATTTTATACATACATACAAAAATTAATTAATTTTATCCAATTATGACTTCCGGTTCTCGAATTACATGATGATGAATTTTTAAAATTCAAACCGATATAAAAGATGACAATCCCGAAAAGCTTCAAAGTTGGATTCAAAACTGTTGTAATTTATTCGTCATATGGCCATACAAATCGGTTTGGGTTATGCTGGTTCCTGAATACCGGCTCTGGAAGTACCTTAAATTACCCTAAACTCTAAAGTGGAAATTACTTCGACATATCATGGCATGTTTAATCGATTATCACACTTCTAGATTCAAATTCGATCCGATTTGCAGTTTCGACATTACAGAGTAATGAGTGATTAAAATCTCAAATTGTCGCTTAAGACGACGGTCATTAAAATAATGTCATGAAAACTTAAACACCGAAGAATATTCATGCAAAAAACACATGCGGATTGATAAAAAAAAGGTATCATCTCACTGCTAGGTGGATTAAACACGTTTTTTCTGGAAAAATATGCCAGTTGACAGGTCTGGTCCTAGGCGCGAATGTCAAAACCCCTTGATTCAAATTGATTATTTTTCGGAAGAACTGTTTTGCAATGAAAAAATCTCGTCAACGTGTAAACATATTTCTGTGAAGTACAAATGGTCGGGTAATCGATCCGAAAAAAAAATTTACCCGTACCCGACCCGTACCCGAGTGAGCAGTAAAATTTTTTACCCGTACTCGACCCGTACCCGATTGAAAATAAAAATTTTTACCCGTACCCGACCAAAAACCCGTCGGGTACGGTTACGGGTCGGGTTTCGGGTAAAATACCCGATACCCGACCATCTCTAATGTAAACCAGATGATGGCAGCATTTTCGAGTTGAAAGCATTTACATAATTATATTGATTTAAACTACTTACAGCAATAAATGCTGGAAGAACATAACACCCATATACCATTCGAATCAGTTCGTCGAGATCGGCAAATGCGTGTGTGACAAATAATTTCACAAAATTTTCTCGGAGATGACTCAACCGTTTTCTACAAACTCAGATTCATATGAAAAGTCGTACGCTCTCAAACAAGGTTCCTGAATTATGTTTGGATCCGACTTCTAGTTCCGGAACTGCAGGATATGTGAAACGAAATTAAAATAGTGCAACTCATTTTTTTCGTAGATGGCTAAACCGATCAAAGCTTCAAATGAAATCTAAGAATCATCTAAGATTCAAATAAATGGTCTTGCTTTTTAGTCAGATCCAACTTCCGGTTGATTAGTATAACAATGTCCATTTCACAGAAATTAATCAGGTTTATCGGGTTTGCAGATCTGTTTCTCAAAGCTCAATCATTTTCTCTAAAAAGGTCGAATCGAATTTCGTAAACAATAATTCAAATTGAAAAACTTATGGTCCCATACAAAATTTGTGAATTTTACCGATTGCGGCTTCCGATTCTGGAATTACAGGGTGATGAGTTTTTTAAAGTCAAACCGATATAAAAGTTAGACTCAAAACTATTGTAATTTGTTCGTCATATTCATTTACGGTCGTATGAACCGTTTTGGGTTATGCTGGTTCCTGAATACCGGCTCTGGAAGTACCGTAAATACTAACGAAAAACTATAAATAGCAACTTACTTCTACATCTCATGGAATGTTCAATCGATGTTCACACGTTTAGATTCAAACTCGATCCGATTTGCAGTTTCCACGTTACAGGGTAATGAGTGATTAAAATCTCAAATTGCCGCTTAAAACGACGGTCATTAACATAATGCCATGAGCATTAAACACCGAAGAATATTTAGGCAAAAAAACATATTGCGAATTGTTTAAAAAAGGTATCATCTCACTGTTAGGTGAAATGAACACGTTTTTAAGTGTACAATTTATGATGCAAGGACGTACATGTAATGTATAAATAAGTGATAGGAGTATGTCGGAAGTATTGAGGTTAGGTAGATTTTTAAGAGTGATGAACATACTCGGAAAATTGATTTTTACTCTACTCAGCTCGAAGAAATCTTGTGATTTACATTCATATGATGCACGTAAATGGGGCCTCGTAGTTCATGAGAATTCATGTTAAAGCAAGGCTGTAAAACCGATGATTAGCATATTACATGGCTTGACATCAATAAAATAAAGAACGCAAAAATCGATGGTGGCAGGGACTTGAAGCGAGAATCTTTAGATCACAAAGTTCTATCGTTAATCGACTGAACCATAGAAGTACATATCTGCAATGCAGATAATTCAAATTGAATTCACAGAATTGCACTTGCTAATCGAGTGCAAATTACAGTCACATTTTTTCTTTATACTTTTTTTAGCAAACCTAAGGTGCATTTCACCATGCAAAATAAAAGTTATTGCGAATAATACGGAACACTGCTTCAACCGTTTTTTTTAAATCAATGTTTTTTAATTCACTAACGTTTTTATAATTGTAACCTTTTAAAAACAGTTTTCTATTAATTCAGTAAACCGCCAAGCAGACTAATTTAGCATCGTACGTTAAATTATTCCAAAACAACCTATCAGGCTACAACAAGTGTTCATCTAAAGGTGAAGTCATCGTTCTGTGTGCAGTCAAAATTTCAATAATCAGTCCTCCAGGGGAAGCCATTACCGGAGCACTATCGCTGTATTCGCCGAGTGCAACAAAGTGGAGTAATGTTTCGTATCGATTAATATTTCGCAAAAAAAGTACAAGTCTCCTCTTGTGTTTATGATCATTCCAACGAACCGAACAGCAAATCGTTAAAAAGCCCATACCTCGGCACAACATCGTGTTCCTCGCAGCGATATTCCAACGGTGTGTTTTTCCCGCTGTCCGCCCAGTCCATATCTATGCCAACGACGTCTTGGGGCTCGGACGGAACTCGGCCTCCGCCCGTGAGAGCCTCCCCGGCTACGTGTGTAAACGAGGTAAAACGTGTGCGCGGTAAACGCGAGAACATGATATATGTGAAATGTATCGATTAATACTGCATTTTAAATCAAAAAGAGGCGTGACAATTGCTGCACCAGGCCAGGTTATCTTGGTTTTCTCTCGTTGTTCTGAAGACGACCCCCGGTTGTATTCCCCACCATTCTGCAAGGTGCCATTCTTCCTCTGCTCGTCGACGCAAACCCAATATGGGATCTTGTTTTGATACTGCACACCGTTTTATTTTATTTTTTTTTTCGTATGATCCTTCGTTGCGTCGTTTTCCTTCGCTTCTTGGATGTACGGATAAGTACACACGGGAAATGGAATTAATTGAACCGTACAGGAATTGTGGTTCTGCCTCGTTGGTTGACGTTGTCATTTAGTTCGACCGAAAGGAAATCACACCGGCAAAGCGGATTAGCTCCGAGCCCCGAGGTGCAGCCAGAGCCGTCAATTGTCGAGCCCCGTCGCCGGCCTATCCATCTAATCAAATATCACAATATGTGCAGTCGGATTAACTTTCGAAGCCCGGTGATGCAAGAAGGTTATCCGATTGCCAGCTGCCGATCACGTTCACGGGTAAGATCAGCAGCACACCGGAAGACTTGCGAATTTGCCAGAAACCGCACCTACTTACTTTGGACCACCGGTGCTAGGTCCTCGTTTCACTGTAGGACGGCCAAGACGGTAAGAAATCCCGAGCAAAATATCCTATCTAAACAGTTTCTTTTTTTGTTACTTGTGAGGATGATTTGTTATTTTTAATTACTTTATTTATGTTATTTTTACTCACGAGGTCATACTTATATCTGTACTTATTACGAAAACTGCCCACAGACAGAGTTTTTTCTTCGAACCTTAAAGTTGGCAGGACATGAGTTTTGCACCGAAAATGATAGATAAACTCTAAGTAAATAACTGTTTTAAAAAGCCGAAATTTGTGATGTACTTTTAGAATTTGGTAGGTTATCTTTACCGGAGCGAAAAGGAATGTTTGGTGCAATATGCATAATCAATGAAGTAATTTACAAGATTGAAAGACCTCAAGAATTTCGCTATTTATGGAACTGTTATTGCACCTTCATAGTATTTAGCAGCGTGCCTCTATGCGTGCTAAAATCTGTACATTTAATCTCGATGGACATAAATCTGTCGAACAACTTTGAACAACATTTTATCGAAATCTATTAGACCATGATGAAGTCCAAGGAGAAAGTAAAGATGAAAACGAAATGCTTAAAAAACGGATACAAAATTATAAAAAGGTGTCGGGTACGACAATATTAGCTCTTATGAACAGACTGGAGCGAAACTTTCATCTTGATTAAATGGCAATATAGAATATAGAGATGTTCGTAGATTAACTATATTGCAATTACGATTCAAGATACCCGATTCAAAATTCCAAATTTCAGATTCCACATTCCAGATTTCAGATTTCAGATTCCAGATTCCAGATTCCAGATTCAAGATTCCAGCTTCCAGCTTCCAGATTCCAGCTTCCAGATTCCAGATTCCAGATTCCAGATTCCAGATTCCAGATTCCAGATTCCAGATTCCAGATTCCAGATTCCAGATTCCAGATTCCATATTCCAGATTCCAGATTCCAGATTCCAGATTCCAGATTCCAGATTCCAGATTCCAGATTCCAGATTCCAGATTCCAGATTCCAGATTCCAGATTCCAGATTCCAGATTCCAGATTCCAGATTCCAGATTCCAGATTCCAGATTCCAGATTCCAGATTCCAGATTCCAGATTCCAGATTCCAGATTCCAGATTCCAGATTCCAGATTCCAGATTCCAGATTCCAGATTTCAGATTTTATATTCCGGATTTCAAGAGTCCAAGAGTCCAAGAGTCCAAGAGTCCAAGAGTCCAAGAGTCCAAGAGTCCAAGAGTCCAAGAGTCCAAGAGTCCAAAAGTCCAAAAGTCCAAAAGTCCAAGAGTCCAAGAGTCCAAGAGTCCAAGAGTCCAAGAGTCCAAGAGTCCAAGAGTCCAAGAGTCCAAAAGTCCAAGAGTCCAAGAGTCCAAGAGTCCAAGAGTCCAAGAGTCCAAGAGTCCAAGAGTCCAAGAGTCCAAGAGTCCAAGAGTCCAAGAGTCCAAGAGTCCAAGAGTCCAAGAGTCCAAGAGTCCAAGAGTCCAAGAGTCCAAGAGTCCAAGAGTCCAAGAGTCCAAGAGTCCAAGAGTCCAAGAGTCCAAGAGTCCAAGAGTCCAAGAGTCCAAGAATCCAAGAGACCATTAGATCTCGAGACCAAGAATCCAAAAGTCCAACTGAACCGTTATATCGCGCTTTGAAATATTTATTTGTATTATTAATGACACTGATACTAGCTTCAGGTTGCGTTGTATTTATTATTTTATTAGTTTTGTTGATGGTTTTGAAAAGACGGTGATTTTAGATCCTGATTGAGAATGACAACAACTCTAAGTGTACAACTCATTTAGAGTTTTCCCATAACCTGATCTTGAATTTTATCCGGATCAATGATTCGGGTACAGAGTAACAGGGTGGTATGCGCATGGAAGAAAAATTTAATTAGTTTTCTCTGATATTTCTTAGCAGATTTTCACTATCTTAGATTTCAATGAAAAGTATTATAGTTCCATGAATTGCTTTTTGATTGCATGCGAGTCAGATTTCCGGTTGTATAAAGCTACAAGTTAGAAATCATAAAAATCCGTTTTAAAGAGCTCACGCTTGGACATAGCGATGTAAAATGCAGCCAATTTTTTAACAGAGAACTTTTGGGTGCATTCTTGTATGTCAAACTGCTCGATGATCGTTCCTGTTGTCACAAATGCAGTGCACTGTTTTCCACATGAGCAAATTGCTTGCCAAATCATGTAATTTTTTTTTTTTTTTTTTTTTTTTTTTTACTTTTTACTTTTTTATTTATGACTTCTGGTCAGTCAGTAATTTTTTACTTTTTTCGGTATTTTAACGATATCAAACTAACTAGAGATTATAAGAGGAGAAAGAATATGAAATCATAGAGCCATAGTACTCAAGGAAGAGCAAGGATGTGAAGAATAAAGTGCGGATAACTAACTGTATAGAGATGAGAAAATATCAACACAATGAAACACATTGTGTGAGAAACCGTCGTGGGCAGAATGTGACAACTTCTCGTAACTTTACTTTTGCCGGTTCGGACAGTAAATGGCAAACGACCTTTGCCTTTACTTTCTGACATATCAGAGACTCGGATGACTCGTATCTTTAAGATGCCTAAGTTCGACTCCTCTGGTAGAAGGTAAAAGTTTAGATACGAGAAGCCTTCTGCTTACTTAAATGACCCTTGTCACGTCTCACTTTTCCGCACTTTATTCTTCACATCCTTGCTCTTCCTTGAGTACTATGGCTCTATGATTTCATATTCTTTCTCCTCTTATAATCTCTAGTTAGTTTGATATCGTTAAAATACCGAAAAAAGTAAAAAATTACTGACTGACCAGAAGTCATAAATAAAAAAGTAAAAAGTAAAAAAGATTTGATGGGATTCCATCACACACAGCGATGAATGGAGCGCTGTCCGTGCGCCGCTTGCACCCTGGGACGCATAGCCATACGCTACAACTCCAGGCACTCAAGCAATAGTTTCGGACAAATCTTCCATTCCGGTGTTATAACTAACTGTATAGAGATGAGAAAATATCAACACAATGAAACACATTGTGTGAGAAACCGTCGTGGGCAGAATGTGACAACTTCTCGTAACTTTACTTTTGCCGGTTCGGACAGTAAATGGCAAACGACCTTTGCCTTTACTTTCTGACATATCAGAGACTCGGATGACTCGTATCTTTAAGATGCCTAAGTTCGACTCCTCTGGTAGAAGGTAAAAGTTTAGATACGAGAAGCCTTCTGCTTACTTAAATGACCCTTGTCACGTCTCACTTTTCCGCACTTTATTCTTCACATCCTTGCTCTTCCTTGAGTACTATGGCTCTATGATTTCATATTCTTTCTCCTCTTATAATCTCTAGTTAGTTTGATATCGTTAAAATACCGAAAAAAGTAAAAAATTACTGACTGACCAGAAGTCATAAATAAAAAAGTAAAAAGTAAAAAAGATTTGATGGGATTCCATCACACACAGCGATGAATGGAGCGCTGTCCGTGCGCCGCTTGCACCCTGGGACGCATAGCCATACGCTACAACTCCAGGCACTCAAGCAATAGTTTCGGACAAATCTTCCATTCCGGTGTTATAACTAACTGTATAGAGATGAGAAAATATCAACACAATGAAACACATTGTGTGAGAAACCGTCGTGGGCAGAATGTGACAACTTCTCGTAACTTTACTTTTGCCGGTTCGGACAGTAAATGGCAAACGACCTTTGCCTTTACTTTCTGACATATCAGAGACTCGGATGACTCGTATCTTTAAGATGCCTAAGTTCGACTCCTCTGGTAGAAGGTAAAAGTTTAGATACGAGAAGCCTTCTGCTTACTTAAATGACCCTTGTCACGTCTCACTTTTCCGCACTTTATTCTTCACATCCTTGCTCTTCCTTGAGTACTATGGCTCTATGATTTCATATTCTTTCTCCTCTTATAATCTCTAGTTAGTTTGATATCGTTAAAATACCGAAAAAACATGTAATTTTTGGCAAACTTTGACCGCCACGCCACTGAGAAAACAGTTCAGAATAAACCGCTTAGTAGACGTTAAGTTTACTCTACTCAAGAAACGCTGTACCGAAGTATTGTGTCTTTACTGATGAAGTCCCTAACGTAAATAGATTTACGACATATTAGTCGTTTTAGCTTTTAAGTTTGATTAGTTGAAGACGAATAAAACTGAAAAATCATGCACGGGCTGAATACCGATATTACAAAAGAGCAAAATAGGTCATGACTTTAGGAATATAGTATACAGTAAACACTTTTTCAACACGGTACTCTTATTTATCAGCAAAAGTATTCAATTTGAGTAGTTGTTAGGGTAATTTGAGGAGAGATGGAACACATTTTTTTTAATTCTTTATAAATTTGAAGAAACCTGCCCGAATAGCACAATTTATGTATACCAGTATTATTTAAACCCTTGTTAATAAGTATATGAAGCGATTCTGACATTGCACAAATTTTCCATTTCTTCTGAACAATAATTTTGACGTTTTGAGGAGAGATGAAACTTTGAGGGTGAGATGGAACACCTCTTTTTCTCATTGAATGAAATAAAAAACATATGACATCTTTGAAAAAACACCTTAATCTTTCAAATGATATCAGTTTTTAATTTAAAAGAATTGATCGAAACATTTATATTATTTTTCGGATCTATGCCTTGCTTGTTCTTTTTTCTCTGCGGCTTTCTTCTTCTGTATTCCTTTTTCACGCATCATATGCCGATTACTTTTGGACGTCAGATGCATGACATTGCTACGGTATGGATGAATGAATGAAGAAAAAGAGTGCATCAGTGTTGCTAGTTTACTATGCTAATTGGTGTAATTGAGAATGATGAGAAAGAGTGAAAATAGCATGTACCGACACAAAATATATTTTTGTCATGATAAAATGTTGCTCGTTATTGACTCAGATTTGGTTCAAAAATGACAATCCACGATGCCAGTCAAAGATTATATTTTAATATCATATAATAACAATTTTTGCAATGACTGAGCGGAAATATATATTGGAGAAGCCAAGTGAAAGAAAAACTAACAGAAAAGATGAATTTTTGGAAAAAGATACGCTCAGAGACAGGACTCGAACCTGCGTTCTTATGCATTCCGTGCATACGCGCTACCATTTCGCCACTCTGATCTTGTTTTAGCCACTGCAAAACTCGAAACAGACACAGTAGCAACGTCAAACTAAAAATTAATAAATCGTTAAAAACAATTGCGGTTTGATTTTCCGTAACAATCTGCTTCTGGTAGGAAAGGGCAGACAATCAATACAACCTTCATAGGGGTCTGTCGCTGACGATGTCCAGCCAGCGACTGGCACCAACAAGAAGGTGACAAGCGCTTATAAATACACTCTCCTACTCAATGCTTGATCGGAGAAATAGGTATAAAGCGAGAGGACTAGTGTTTGATGAACAGAGAAGATGTTTGGATGTGAGATATCGGTCGGGTGAGACGGCCAGGATGTAGACCATGTTCGATGTACGTTGCTACTGTGTCTGTTTCGAGTTTTGCAGTGGCTAAAACAAGATCAGAGTGGCGAAATGGTAGCGCGTATGCACGGAATGCATAAGAACGCAGGTTCGAGTCCTGTCTCTGAGCGTATCTTTTTCCAAAAATTCATCTTTTCTGTTAGTTTTTCTTTCACTTGGCTTCTCCAATATATATTTCCGCTCAGTCATTGCAAAAACTGAACATAGTCATGGCGGCTTTACGTCAAACTAAAAATTAATAAATCGATATAATAACAAGTTGGATTAAAACATTTGGATTTTTGTAAGTGTGATTGATGAAAATAAATAATTGCCCGTTACCACAACTGTTCCATCTCACCCCGAAAAAAGTTTCCACAGAAAAAAGTTTCCACAGAAAAAATAAAAGATTCGAAAAATATGGAAAAAAATATTTCTAACCTGCAATTTGCACACACCTATAAAATGGTCAATGACCCTAATTCAGGGACTGAATTCAATGTGATCAGATGTAAAAAAAAATTAGTTATGAATTTGAAGTGAAAAAAATTTTGGTTCTGAGAGCGCGGTTTCTCGCATGTACTCAAAAATATTACGATTCTCGAGTTAGCTATTGACATGGAAAGGTATTATATTTCAGCTGTTTTTCAAAGAAAGGCGAAAATCCTATTTAGAAATTATCGTATATTCTCAGATCATTCTTGATTAGTCGATGAGTTGTTGATTTATATTTTAAAGACATGCAAATTTTTCCACTTTCCTTCTATATCCACTGAATAAATCAACATAAAAAGAGTTTCAACCTTTATCGATTTGTTTACTTTAATGCTTCCTGTGTGAATCATGAAATATGATTGGTTCCATGATAACGAAAACAGTTGCTTTGAACCCACAGTTTGTTCCGGTGCGTTTGAACATTGTTTAGTTGAAGTTCAAACTGGAATATTAAAGAAACACAAATACGATTCATTGTTACAAAATTATCCAAAATTTCGCAACGGCTATAGGAATCAGTGCGGTAAGTTTTAATTTCAATCGAATATTTTTTTGATGAAAATGAAATTTATTGCCGTTGACTGTCATTCATTTTACTTTTGTTGCCTAAGCTCCCAGAATTCATCGTCAATTGAACAACCGTACCTAGACAATTTGCTTGCTCAGTTTGTAGTGCCAAGTAGTCTACCTGTTTCATTGTCTTCCTTGTTTTCACTGTGGGTAGTGAGCAAGTGCGAATGAATAGGTAAAAACATCAACTCGATAACACAAAACTCTCTCCAACCATAACGTTAACTAGAGGATGACGGTTCTTATTTGAGTTTTGAATTATCACCAGCAAGTATAAATATATAATTTCCACTGTTTGATATGTATTGAGAAGTTTTTCGAAATATTAAAAATGAAAACTGAAAGAGAGAACAATTAATTTATGTTTATTTTTCAATTGATATTCCAGTTATCATGACTGGTTTACATTTCATCCATTATCTTGAACCAATTCGAATGTTTGCATGAACTCCACTTGAAGGCCGCTCTCTCACTCAAATTTAATAGATATTTTGTTACTTCAAGAGATAAACTGACGGTGGTTGAACTGAGCTTCGGTAGAGAGAGAAACGAATGAAGGAAGGGATGATGCCCATTCGGTGCGACTGCGAAGGGTGTGTGTTAGAATGTGAAGTTTAATGCAGTAGATTGCTCGTCAGTGTGCACACGCATTCTATATCAATTGAACTGAATGGTGTTTTACAGCACTGATAGTAATATATATGAATATAATGTTCTATATTTACAATAGAATGTGCAGGTTGTTAAGTATCGTAACAATCAAAATTTCTCAATTCCCCCATACATTTTTTTTTTGGAAAACAATAAAATGTACAGTGTGCGTATAGTTCAAAATATCAATTGTATAATACATTTAATTGTAAATGCTATTAAAATACAATAAACTGTATTGAATCCAGCACATCTGATTGCGAATCAATTGTTTTGGCTGTAAAATCAATGGTTTCGAAAGTGTCAAAAAAGCCAAAATATCTTGATATCTGATACACATATGTATCACATTTGATATAAAAATGTAGGGGAAGGTGTTCGGTTGCCGGAACCCCACCGTAATTTTTGACAGAAAGCAGATAGCGTCATTCCGACAAATGTCATGTGTGTCTAATAGCAGCACGTTCTTTCTGTGCCGAATACTGAAGCAAAGAGACGCTTGTACTTTTTGCTGCGTTCAAAACAAATTTTAATTGCGTGAAAATCAACACAATAGTTTTTTCTGACTTTTTTTTATAGTATCATAAATTGAAGAGTCGATCTATTTCAGGATTTTATACCGGATGCTATCAAAATTTTTACAACCAAAGATTTGTTTTGTCATTTCCAAAATTTCTACCGATTTCGGTTACCAGCACCCCATTTTTTTCGACAAATCGTGAAAATTGTCAGTGATATGCAGGCTGCTGTCGAGATAAAGCAAGCCAAAGTTTTGGTCAAACATCTAGCTGCTCATACAGCAGATGCTTCGGCAAAGAAAAAAACGTGGAAGACCGGCCAAATCAACACCAAAGGCGTCACCATCCAAATCATCGGCCAAGAGAGCCAAGGCGAAGTCACCATCAGGCAATGAAGACTTTTTTCCCAAACGCCTCCGAAAAGAATAAATTCTGGTTTTCCTTTGAATAATTGCATTCTTTACTTATATTTTTCCGAAATTTCTTGGGGTGCCGGTAACCGAACACCTTTTTTGAAATTTTCAAAATTCATCACTTTACTAAATTGATAATAAATTTTTTTCAACCAAATGAATCAACCTATACACTTAAAAAAACCCCTGTGATTTTACATCTTATTAGATGCACATAAATGGAGCGTCGCAGTTCACGCAAATCATTGAATCGCAAGTTCGTCTGATAATCGACTGAGCCACAGAAGCATGCATCTGCTTGGCCGGTAAAAGGTGCATTTAAATTCATACAGTCGCACCTGCTAGCAGAACGCAAGTTACAGTCGAAACCAGTAATATTCAAGCTCATCTAACATTAAGCCATTACAAATAAAATTTTCCATCATTTGACAAATTAGGTCTTTATGAATTACATCGTATGAGGGATTAAGTCACCTGTAAAATTAAATTTTTTTTAGAGTGTAGTTTCTTAATTGTTAGCTAGGGACTTTAGCTTTCCATTGATGTAAAGATGTCTGCATAATGTGCACTAAATCAGACGTTATGAGCTTAAAATAAAAGGTTGCCGGTAACTGAACACTCTCCCTTATTAAGTGAAAATCATTTAGAGCGTTTTGTTTGTTTAAAAGAGTCTAAATTGCTAAGTTTCGGAGTGATTGTATAACCTCTGATTGTACATAAGAAAGGGTTAAAGTTTCTTTTAAACAGCGATGACTATGAACGACGACGATCACTAGATTATTGGAAAATCGCGAAGAAACGTGTCCCTTATTTGTCTAGTTTTCGTAATTCCTCGACAATTTATAGGGAACTCCCGTGCCGTCGGTCGGTCGGTCGGTCCATCGACCGGTGGCACCGAAGAAAAGTGAACGGTATCGAACGATGGAAAAAAAATTAATAGAGTGCGTTCTGGCTTGGGGTTACGGCCTGATGACTGAAACAATAACCAAACGTTGTTTATATAAAAATCACCTATAATGCATTAAATTGATATACCATGCTGGGCTCCTTCCTAGCCAGAAGTATGAGCTGCATTGACTGTGCAGTGAAAGGAAGGAGTGGGGAGACTAGGGGCCGCCGCCCATGGAAGATATGGTTCATCGTTTCGGGCAGAAGCAAGGGGTGTATCCTGAAGGATGCGACCAGTTTAGAATGTTTTGTTGTTCTGAGAGTTCTGTGATCCAAAGTCGTCAACCAAAATACAACTGACTCCTTTAAACGCTTATTTCGAGCAGCCCTAGCCGAGCTAACTTCAACCCTGCCAATCATATGCTTCGATCCTCCAATCTTGGCATAGTCAGTAAACGTTGGCTCCCATCATAGGCGAGTGGTTGAAAATTCCACACTCCGACAGTGCAAACCGGCAGTGCTGACAATAGTGACTCAAGAGACTCAAGCAAACTCAGGCTTGGGCACGGGCTGAGAATGGAATCTTGGAATGGTTCCGGCGGGGCTGGCAGGCGTATCGGGCGGCGAAGTTTATTATCGCTGTAGCACAAGCAATCGCGAATTTATGATACAAAAAGTGTAATTTTATTATAACCATTTGTTTGCAGTCACGATCCTGGCTCGGGTTGGTTGGCTTTGGTCTGGTCTAACGTTGGCGCGGTGCGGGTGGTTGGAGAGAATCGAATAGCACGCGGAACGCTGTAGTTATAGGACCAGCAAACCGGCAGTCAACTGGAGAAGACGACGGCGAACGAAGTCTTCCATTCACGCACTCGGATTTGGCCGGATAGTTAGTTAGTTTTTCTCTGTTTCACACATTTGTGGCCTCTGGCTTCGAACATAACCGCATATTGTTCCGCAGAGTTATGTTCGACACCATATTTTCATGTATTTTTGTGGTTTTCCTTTTCCACACTGGAAAACTACTGTTGCTGAATGAAGGGTATAGATTTGTAGGCCTTCCAGCGGAACCGCGATTTAGATACTTTTGTTTTCTTGGTTGATAAAACAGATGTTTCCGCCGGTCGGAGTAACCTCTTGAAAAAACTGCGGACCAAACTCCGACAGTAGAAGCAGCAGCAGCAGCTGGTACACAAACTAGTTCGTGACCTCCGGCGAATTCCAAACCATCCCATGTTCTGCGAAGCAGTCCAGAAACACTTCTCCGCCGAGATGCGGCCAACCGTATGCAAATGAGTTACCGGGAACGAGACTTGAAACTCAAGCAAATGCTAGAAACTCCGTCAACAATGTTTCTCTTTTGGAGAGGACTTGAAATTAATGATAACCACGCATCGTTCGGGGGACACCCAGGCTACGGCGAAATCGCTCGAAGAAGGAGGGGTGGGAAGACGTGAGGACTTTGAGGCAGGCAGGCTTGAAACTCTTCTTGATAGACAACGCGGTGGAGCAACAGCAACAGGCTAACAACCATGGCTCACACGGAACACAGAAGCTTGGAAATTGGCTTCTTTTTCGGACAAGGAATTTCGTGGCCTTTATCTTGTACTTCTACGTTTTATTCATTCACCGTCAGCTTGTTCGCCAGCCCGACCGCGGGACCATGTTTCGAGATCGGTGAAAGAGTGGCAAAGTAAGAAAGAACCCACCGTTTGCTGAATGAAGTTTGGTGTAGCACACAGAGCCGTGGTCAAGGTTCGATCGGAAAGGGAAATTTGTCTAAAGAACAGAAGTACTAAAAATGTTGATAATAAACAATTATCAAATGTGAATGTCCAACCATGAGTATATTGTCAATTAAACAACAGGTTTTAATCCACTTCAACGTAATGAAAGAATTTTTAAATTCTACAGCAATCTATGGGACCATAAAACCATTCATTTGGGTTTAAGACAATTTTAACGTATCTATAAAAAGAGATTTATTTTTTCCCTATTTTTTCACATATCATCCTGTAATTCCATGCCAATGAACATCGATCTAAAGTAAGTGCACGCGATTCAATTTAACAAAAGGAACAGTGCAATATACATTCAATTCTCATCTAGACATGAAAAAATTAAATTGGCAGCAAAAGAAAAAAAAACAATAATATGCACTATGTCAGGCATAAAAATATACAAAAGTTCTTCCAGGTTCGATGCTCAATTATATGAAAACTGGCTAGCGACACCTGCGTCTGATTGTCTGAATAACGATCCTGATTCTGACAACAGTGATTATGAGTTATGGGACGAAAATGCGATTGGAACACGATCATGAACATGATGACCTTCGGTTGCATTGTACCGATTTGCACAATGAATCCAGAAACGAGTATTTAAAAAGAATGGGAGCATTTGAACTTTGACTGATCTGCAACATTGGTAATGCTTTTTTTCACTCAACAATGCTGGATAGAATTCAAAAGCGTTTGACAAGGTAAAACGACATTTCGTTTAAATCCAAGTTTGTAAAAATCATACTCAGCCACCTCAGTTGTGAGATACTTTTTAAACTTTCGGAGTCGAATATCGGACCTCATGACATTTCAAATGGATATCAATACTGAAGACATTCTATGAGCATTATTTTCAATCGAGTTATGGCTTTATAATATTGAGAAATCTCCTATTTATAAAATTGCTGTACAGGGATAGACGATGGCCTTGATCATAATGTAAAGTAGTGAAAAGGGAAAGATTGACAATTACTCACTAATATACGAAAATGAAAATATACAAAAAAAGCGATCAGATTCAGATTGGATTTTCAATATATTTCATGAAATCATCATTCCAAGCCACTGCGATGCAATTTTAAACCACAACATTACAAATGTCAAACATTTGTATTTTAAACCACAACATTACAAATGTCAAACGTAGAAAAGTTCCGGTTTCCTTAAATTCGGGTTCTTATAACTTTTTGCTTACGTTGTGTTTAATTTTTTTATCATTTTGATATAAAAATTATCGATGTCTCGATACAAATTAACTGATTTTTATCCTGAAAAATACAGATTTAAATGTGGCAACCCTGCCAATAGCTAAGACAATGAAGGAGCAGGACTCTTTGCAAGCGTATGAGTAATGTCAACAATGTGTGCGTAAAAACAAATTCCGGCGCTTCCTTTCCTGGTTTTAATCAAGAAATCTTCCATAAGGCTGAAAAATGAACCAATCAGTTCAGTCTGCTTAAAATTGTAATTCAAGAAAAGCCAAAATCTTAGTCTTAAACTCTTCCGTTTTCCTTTTTTTTTGTTTCGATTATAGAGGTTTTAACCTTAAGGTCATTCGCCTCTTCGGGCTAGAAAAATTTTCTGACCCTATGTGCGGGGATGGGAATCGAACCCAAATGAGCTGCGTGAAAGGGCATCGACTTACCCATCACGCTATACCCGTCCCCTCCGTTTTCCTTAAAACTGCTCGTGAAAAAATATTTCAGTTCCAGCTTACTTCCACTAACACATTTCATTAGCAACAAACACATTCCTATATGAATTTTCTCTTGCAGAAATTATTGCGATATAAAGATTTACGTACCTACCGTAAGTAAACCCGCAAAATAGAAACCTTTGATTTAACACGCGAAAGGCAACGGATATAGAATGTTGTCGTAAATCTATTTATTTTTCCGGAAACCTGCTTTTGTAACAGAAAATATTTAGTTTTGTTTATTTTGTGTAGCGCAATCTAATACAAATGTATTGAAGCAGTGTTGCTAACCTTTTTATTAGGGAATTGAAATCTACATTCATAACACGTAAGCAATTTTCCATCAAACGTTGGTGGATAATTGATCAAAACTGATATTTCATCCAAAAAGTCAGGCTTAACATTCATTTGAGAATAAATTATTGTTAAAAAAGTTTGTTTGAAACTTTATTGTGCGAGCACCTTTGATAAAATGGTTGTACTGCATATATCAATACATAGATCTATGACATACGTACCAAATAAAATGTAAGTAATGCACAAATTACCAGCACAAGTTAACTCGGTTTACTCTTGATTTTGAAGCAGATAGATTACTTGTCACTCGAAATTTGACAAGCAAAACTTCAAACGACTACACGCTTATGAAAAGTTACTCAGAGTTTGAGTACTAGTTACTCATTTTCAAATGATACATGGAAACGTCAAAAATTGAGTTGTGTTCATCAATGAAAATGAGTAACTCCTACTCTAAATTTCAGTTTAACGCAAGTACTCGTTTTTATTCGAGAGATCAGTCTAAAAGTCGTAATTTATAGCCATTTTTTGATAGCGAGATTGCATATTTTTATTTAGCTGTTCACTGTAAAGAAAACTGTGCTCTTGGTTGTGCCATCGAAGAAGATATTTTGTCCAGGTGTGCTCCGTATTGTGCTTCAGAATGGAAAATAATATGCTCAAGTGTGTCATTTGTGAGGAATAAGTGTCTGATTGGTGCCTAAGCATTACTGACATGTGGATTAAGGTTTTTTGGCAACAGTTAGCAATCAATTGCAAACGGAATAATAAATTAATACAGTAGGGTTATTTTAAGTATTGAGTGTCAATTACTTGATATTTAAATATAATATATTAGAAAAGAAGCAATTTTTACACAAATTTGATGTATGTGAAACAAAATTTCACTCAAAATATGAGTGCCAATTACTAAATTTTTGGTTTATCCACAAATAAAGCATTACTCAGTAAATGAGTAGATTTTACCCAAACATCGTTTCCATTGGAAGAAACCTAAGCTAACTAAGCAGTTACTCTAAATTAGAGTTGTTCCACTTTTTCTGTAGATAAGTGGAATCTTACTTATTTTGAGTAGGCATTTTTAAGCGTGTACAGTTATTCAACTAACGTTGAATAGTAGAAGCTTCATTTGAGTATAACAACAAAAGTTACATGAATGAGAAGAGATAGTGAATGGCCATAAATTTCATTTTCAAAAATAACATTCGATTGAAAATGAAATTTTACCGTACTGATCCTATGTCAACTGTTCGTACAACCCTGTACTACCGTACTACGCATAATTGTCCAATATGTATATAGAAAATTTTACAGAATATGGAACAACAATGCGTAGAGCAACTGTCTCTTTTCGCCTTTCTCATATAAAAGGGCTATGTAATCACTGTAAAAAACGACTTTTGAACGGAGGCCCGGAGAGCCGAGTGTCATATACCATGCGACTCAGTTCCTCGAGATCACAAAATGTCTGTGTGTGTATCTGTGTATGTGACAAATAATGTCACTCGAAATTTATCAGAGATGGCTAAACCGATTTTCACAAACTCACATTCAATGGAAGGTCTTATGGTCCCATAGACTGCTATTGAATTTTATCCCGATCCAACTTCCGGTTCCGGAATTACAAGGCAATATGTGTAAATCTATGAGAAAATGCGCACTAGCCGGCGTAGCCGGGTTTACATATAAAAACTGCCCCCAAACAGAAAAAAATTGATATACGCTGTTCGAAAGGGTTTGTATTGGAGACAATTTTCCCAAAATTTAGGGTGGTTCTTCTGATTTTCATTTTATTTAAATTTTTCAAAAACCTCTTTAGCAAAAAAATTGAAAAAAATCAGGATCTTCATAATTTTTCAAAATGTATTTGATGTGAAAAAAATGTTCAAAATTTTCATATTTTTTTCATTGCTTACACAATTTTGGTACCACTCTAGATTTTACTACAAAAATAAATCATTTATTAGTACATTACGATGTAATTTTTCAGATTTAAAAAAAAAATTAGACGGGTATAATATCAGACTCATAAATCATTCGGAAAACCATGCGTCCCCATCAAGTTATCATCATCCGATGGAGCCGCATGGTATTTAGTTCTAAAATCATATATCACACACCATCAGAACTAAATACCATGCGTTTCCATGTATTACTTAACCGATTTTTACAAACTAGGATGTAAATAAAAGGTATTGAAATTGTTAAAACAAAGTTAATTAACTTAAGAAAGTTGATTCAGATCCGACGTTCGGTTCCGGAATTACAGCGCGATAAGTGAAAAATTTTCATTTTCATTAGTATTATTTTTTCAAAAGTGATAGCAAAACGAGGTTCAAATTTTAATAAAACTTACTGGTAAATTCATCCAATTGGTAGACCTGGTTTTGGGGACTACTTTGGGACAACTATTCCCCGGTTTTCGCTTCCAAACCCTCCAGTAATAGTGAAGAAAAGCTTTAAAAACGGAACTCACTTCGATTTCTCAGCAACGGTTAAACCGATTTTCACAATTCATGATTCAAATTAAAGCTCTCATTGTCTTTAAAGATACTGTGCATTTTCATCCAAATCCGACATCCTGTTCCGAAATTAGATGGCGATGAGTGTTAAAACTTTCAAACTGTCATACAAAATGATGCTTTCAAACTGTCAAATGTCATGATGCGGTATGCATCGGTACATACTGGTACGGATAAAGAAAACACCACCGCCTCGCGCACAGCACGCTTTGTTCAATTTTGTTTAGCGTGCAGGGTAGCCACATTTAAACTATATTAACTTGACATAACTGTTTACAAATTGAAAAGGTTATGGTAGTTTATAACCAAAGAAAGTTTTTGACTTTATTCAGGTTTGAAAAAAAAAATCTTGACAGATTCTTCTAGTAATGATTTTGAAAATATAAATAATATGAGAAAAGCATCATTACACCACTACGTGATTTTTTTTAGATTAGCATCACTCTTCTCATGCAAATGTCAAGCGTTGTTACACACTGAAGCATGATTTTGTGAACTACTCGAATCAATGTGGATAAATTGGTATCAAAAATGAACCTAATTTTTGACAGGAATTATCTTAATAAACAGGTAGAACACATTTTAATGATACTGTTTCGACGAAAGATCACACCACTCGGTGGATTAAGAATAAGTTTTTTTCTTATATTTTAGACAGTCTGAATAAAAAAAAGTTTTTTAGGAACGGATGCAACGATTACTGCATAAAAATGCTCTAAACAATGTAGAAGAATAAAACTTGAATTATATTCTATTTTCGACGATAGCAAATTAAGCAAATCTGAAATTGTTCTTATTTTGTAACAGACTTATCAACTTTGGTTAATTAATTGCCAAAATTTCATGCAGTTTTGTTGTCAATTGTGTCATTTGAACAATTACCGGATCCTGAATCACAACAAATTGTATTTCTGAAACAACGTGATTTTCTTGCTACCTTTTTTTGCTTGGGTTTAGATGGCCAGATCCGTTTTGCCCGAGTAGCACACACTGGCGACGCCACTGGTATTACGAACCACTGACAGTGGTTCGTTGTAGTCACCCGTTCTGCTTCCTATTCTTCATGTCATTATTTTTTAATTCTTCACCCAGAAATTGTTCCATTCGCGAACAACACTTTTTTTTTTCTCCGGCTATACGGTAAAATTAATAATCACGACATTTTGACAGCTCTATCTTGTTTATTTAACCATTTTAATTATCCACGGGAAAGCTGCTGGTGCTGCTGTTGTCTGCTGGTATGGGGCCTCCTCTTACCAATGCGGGGCGGCAGCAGCAGCAGCCGCCGTTCCCCACCGGCTTATGGGGCGTGTGCGCTTGCTCGATTTCAGTAAGATATGAAAATCGATCACTTCGGCTTAGGCTTCGAAACGACAATATCTGCCGTACATTCGCTGGGTGGCGCCGTGCCACCGGCAGAGGGCAGGTTCCCTGTGTGAGCACGGACGGAGGCCGTACCGGTTTCTGGGCCCTACCCTACTACTACCATCGGCAGCGACAAGAGCAGCTATCAATCTACGGTTTGCAGAGATTATGAATGACGACGAATGGCGGACACTCCTCTCTCTCTTGGTTGCATGGATGACGATGGAATGATGGAACACGCGGAACGGTCTCCGGGGAGACAGACAGAAACTGCTCACGGAATTTGCTTCCGAACAGTAAATTGATTGCGTGCTTGAACTCTTCGCAATTTCAAGTTTCTATCAACCGATCGGGTAGGGTGTTAGTTTTTTTTGGAATGCCGTTTCATCTCTCCCATTCACAAAAAAAAAATCACAACCCATAGCTCAACCATCACATCGAGTCAATCAATTATCGAAGATCAATCTGAGCGTGAGTATGCCAATGTCAAGCAGTGGGAAGAAATGAAAAGTGTCTCATCCGTCGACCACCTCCGTGTGCTCGTTGCCGTTGCGAGGATCGTGCAAATTATTATTTTCAGCAAATATAATTTATGCACCATTACAACCATTAGCGAATCACGATGTACTCGCAGTGCACACCGATGATTACCGTACCGTGCCCGATTTGCATTGCCCGTGTCAGCCAGTCAGCACCGGTACTGCACAATACCAGTGTCCGCACCTGTGGCGGCGGATCGACCGGTCAGATCAAGTCACGTAATTTATCGTGGTGCTGATTTAATCGAATTATAATAGCTGAATTAAGGTATTATTTGAAGTAGGTTTCGATTTGATATACGGCCGCCGACCTGCCCGTGGATCGTGTGGATCGAGATGTTGACTAGATGCTAGATGCTGGCTGGCTGGTGGTAGGACAGGCGTAGGAATTAGTGAAAAAAAAATTAAACTCACCATATCATCTGATCGTGGCCGGCGATCGTTAACCGGCGGCTAACAACGAGATGACGTCGACCGGCTCGTCCGGCTTGGGTTTCCCTCGGCTAGACTTTGACACCATGTCACGAACGGAACGGAGTATTTGGTCGCGCGAAAAAAAAAAGATATAATAAACGTAGTAAGTATGTAAACAACATGGAAGCCACAGCAAACCGGTTTGTATGCACCTGATGTACCGTACCAAATAAACCCAGTAACGCAATGCTACGACGAACTTCGATCGAGCAGCCGAGCACCCGACGGAAAGTGATAATAATCGATACGAGCTGATATCGATACTGCAAGGGAGGTGGGCACAACAAATTGATTTAACCGACGGTTCTCGTGCGTTCGACAGGGATGCTTGTTTGGAAGGGAACTGTAGTTAATTGGCACTGGGCTGCCTGGAGGTATTTGACCTGAGAATATTGAATTGAATTGGGTTTTATGATTGAGGTGTTCTGTTTTATTTTGCAAGAAAAATGATGCAGTGAGTTGTAGAATTTAAGAAATATGTTATGTCAAATCCAAAAGCAAAAATGTTTTACTTATGGACAGAAGAGCTTTGAAGTAGGTATTTATTTTACTTTTATGTGTTCCATTGAGGTTTTATTCTGTTATTTGAGCTAGTATCACTGGATTGAAGTCAGTTGAATGTTCCACGCTGAATTGTGAAGTTTGATGCAGCAAGAACAGTAAATCAATCCTCTCGAGGAACTCAGGATTCAATAAAGTATGTAAAGATTCACTTTGAGTAAATTCCCAGGAAATAGGTCATTGGTCAAAGTCCCGAACAGATATAAATCCAATTTTACCGAAAGGTTTCCTCATCTTGGCCGACGAATTGCAGATGCGAACAAATTACTCAAGTTTTTGTTTTAAAGTGAACCTTTAAAATCGAAACTCTAAAAATTGCATTCCTCCATTCATCATAACACAACCCAAGTAGCATTTTTAATATCAATGAATACTTGTATCTGTCATCAATGCTACATAATAAATCTTGCAATAAAACTTTTAACTCCACGAAAGCCTACTGAAAATCTCAGCATAAACCAGCGTTAAATCTTTTTCGAAATGATTCCAAATTCAAGAATTCCGCAATGAATAAACTTTCATTTTTATATATTTTTTTTTTTTTGAAAATGTGTGTCATGTCGGTTTTGGATGCAATCAGTAAGAATATTTTAGATTTTAATTACATGTTTGAGACTTTTTCTGAATGCAAAAACTTCATGCGCATTTATTTTCATCGTTTATGTATACATAAAAATAAGAATTATAACAAATCCCCGTGAAACAAATGCGGTTTTCGTGAAAGTTTCCATGATTTATAAAAATCAATATATATGATTTATCGTCATTTTTTGTATAAATATGCTTCATTGCGTTGAAATTTGTTGCTACGCTCTGAAAATGAATCAAAAAAGTCCATCAAATTTTCTTTGTTTTTGTAATAAATGGTACGGTATAGAACATCAAAATGGCGGCCATGAAATTTTCCATAATGCAAATTACATTTCACCTAAGAAGTAATAAAACAAATAGCCCACAGTAAGTGAGTCTTAAATATGCTTTAGAACCAACAAATTTGCTCTGAGTGAAACTGTCATCCACTGAACACAAACACAAAACTAAATTCGGAACTGGTTTTATTTTATAACAAGTAGTTTTATTTTTAGTTCTGTTGTTAGTTCGGGTAAAAGGTTTTATGGAAGCTTTAAAAAGCTATGATATTACTTGTCAAAAGAGACACTTATTCTAGTGGTCATAAAACTGGTAGTGATTGTAGAATCAATTATAAAACTCTTTAAATTATAATCAGAACCATAAGGCATTCGAATTGCTGCTTGGGAAAGCCAAGTGAAGCGGGGACACATTTCAAAAGGCTGTGTGCTCTAATGAGACATCCAGAATTTTGACATGGTACGTTTGGGGAAAAGTATAACAAAAAGTGAAAAACAATACACACCGTCAGTTTCGGATCTCGTCGAGCTGAGTAAAATGGTATATAAAACTAAGGGTGTCCGGAGCTTTGATCAGAAGTCGACTTCTTCAGCCATTCTATTACCTTTTTATAGAAAAAGGCAAAAAGAAGAAAATGTCGAAATAACTCATTCAGCAAGCGATCTGCGTCTGTAGAAAGTGAAGTGAAACTATCGTTTCATCATTATTTCTCCTAGATAAAATGTCTCCAAAACACGTTTTTTGATGCCACACATTGAAACACCACAGGATTTGGCTGGAATGGTATGAAATGTTAAGAAGCTTAGAAAAACCAAGGAAACCCCATCGGAATGTAAATAAAATTCTTAGGAAGTGGATAAAAAAAATAAAAACAAGGATGGCTTTTATCGTATCATAGAACGCTCACTAGCAACTCTTCACACGATTCAATCAGTGCCATCAAAGAGAGACGGATATCATCGCAGCAACAAAAAAAACGGCATGGTTCATTTAACATAGAATGGACACTTGTGCGAGAGAGATGTGGGGATTCTCTCTGAAGCAACGAACGGTCGCTTATTCTTGTTTCGCGATCCGATTCTACTTGGGCAGTCGATAATTGCGATAGAATCATTTTACTATTGCCGCTTATTCTAACTGTGTGCATATAACCTTTGTTTAAATTGTGTCTATGAAAATGTATGTGAATGCTCCACACAAGGGTTTTGAATTATTGCAACCTAGTATGAGAATCGATGAGCGACCTTAGCAAAAGTCAGCGCGCGCGCGTGTGTGTGTGTGTGTGTGTGTGTGTCTGTATGTTTGTGTATTGTCAACAAAGAGGTCGAGATCTCAGAGATGACTGGACCGATTTTGATAAAACTAGTCGCAAATGAAAAGTCTTCCCGTCACCCTGAACGCTATTGAATGATTTTGAGATCGGATGTTTACTTTTTGAGTTATACGAAGTTTTATGTAAAAATTTGACATAATTTGACATCAAATTTTTTTTGACAATATTTGTTACAACCTTGAAAACAGAGCACGATTTAGATTCTACACGGTAATAGCTATTTAACGAGCCATAGATTGTTAAAATTCGTCCAATTTTAACGGAGATATCGATAATTTTGTGTAAGCGACTTTTCGCCTTTTTCCGGTAGAGGGAGTCGGAACAAAGTGAAACACGATTTTCAATACTGTTTTATGCTATTGTTTCTTAGCACTTAAAAATCACTGCACCCTTTTTCATGACGTTTCGATTTCTGCACGGTTCGTTTTTGGCAACATAGTCGTTCGAACATGACATATGCATTAGAAAGATGGCAGTGTTTTCAAATTCAATAAAAATTCATAATTATATTAATTGCTGGAAAAACACAACTTCTTACATCCTTTTACCATTCGAAGAAGTTCGTCGAGATAAGTAGATTTGTGTGTGAAAAAAACCTTTCATTAATTTTTCTCGGAGATGGCTTAACTGATTTTAAAAAACTTAGACAATCCTATGTTCAAAAGGGTTCTGAATTTCATTTAGATTAGACTTCTGGTTCCGGAACTACAGGTTGATATATGTATTGAAATAAAAATTATTACATACACTCATTTTGCTAGTAGATGGCTGAACCGATTTCGTCCATCTAACGTTCAGGTCCCATCAAAACTACTTGTTTTTTAATCAGGTCCGACTTCCGGTGCAGGAAATACAGGGTGATTAGTGTAAAAATTCCACAAATTTTTTCGGGTTTATCGGGTTCACAGATTTTGAGAGTCGACGACCAAAACTTTTTTTTTCAGTTTTACCGGTATTCGGTTTTCGGTTCCCAAAATTTTTATGTGGAACTCACTACGATTTCTCTAAAATGACTATACTGATTTTCAAATATTTCGAATCAAATAAAATGGTTAACAATCCATTAGGCGAATGTAACTGACTTTGGTTACACCAATTTCCGAGTTCAGGTTCCGTATAGAAAAATTGAATCAAAATAAACTTATGGTCCAATACAAAACTGATGAATTTTATCCGATTTCGACTTCTAATTTGAAATTACAGGGTGATTAGTTTTTTAAAATTCAAACCATCATAGATAATGACGATACCAAAAAATTTTCAAAGTTGGGCTCAAAACTACTTAAATTTATTCGTCAAACTAATTTCTGGACGACGGTGATTGAAATAATTTCATGAAAACTAAACACAACGAAGAATATTCAAGCAAAAAAACACATGCTGATTGATAAAAAGGTATCATCTCACTGCCAAGTGGATTGAGCATGTTTTTGTAGGTCGTTCCTGTTTCCTTTCGTTTTACGTTTAAAATTTTACTGTAAGGTTAATCTGGGATAGCTCTTTTAAAAATATGAACATATCAGAAGTAACGCCGGTGAAACACACACACACACACTTAACAGCGTTATGTTGACATATATTGCACGCAGAGAAATGGAGTATGTTTATAATAAAAAACAATTAGTAGATTTTTGAATTTGATTTATGTTCATTTTATGTTAGAATATGATTGTTTTGAACCAATTTCTCCCTTCAACATCAACAACGATCTCTTTTTGATCTGAATCAAAATTTTCAGTTAACCAAACGAAAAATATATATGTTTATGCTGCATTTTTTGTTGAAATGGTCTAACTATTTATTATGTGTCAACCAAAGTTGAATTGATACTATCGAAATGTTCACGTTATTTTGTTTCTGCTATATATTCATGTCAAGAAAAAAATAGATTCAATTTGTCTAATTTGTTTTTGTGAAATGATACCACTAAGTTTACTGTTTAAATGAACGGTACCAGTTTTATTTCTTATAAACCAGAGCGATTTCTTCTCGCGCGAATAAATCACAGCATTTATTGTACGGTGAAAAATTTCATCTGCTCTTTTCTTTTCCAAGGGGGTTTTCAACAATTCAAATGTATGTATAGATATTTAAAAATATTTTTATAATAACATTACATAACAAATTTTCTTTAGAAACAAGTCTTGATGCACGATCTTTATCGTTGGATACTGAAAAAAATTGAAAAAGTCTGGATTTGATTGTGGCATGGGAATAAATCGATCGTCTTGCGACATAACGGTTAAATATTAAAAAAAATCAATAAAAAAATGCTTTTCAGAAATTATAAACATTACCTTGTAAATATATTTGAAAGAAATCTTTTTATTCTTAAAAACAAACAAAAATGAATGATGTCGAAAATGAAAGCCTTAGTTTAAATAACTAAATTCGAGGAAATTTATAGGCTTGTGAATTTAAAGCGCTACAATTATTAACTTAATCTAAAGTTCGTTAATTTAAAACTAATTTTTCAAATTAAATTTGCTATGAAATTGTTTGTCAAGAAATTGTCTTAAGTAAAATATTTGTTTTTTTTTTCTATCAAAATGTCGCTTAACAAAATCTAATCCGCTGAGTAAAAATAATTATAATGCTTTGTGGTTTCTAGAATCAATATTGGCTATATCAAACCAGCCTATTTCAGTAAAAAAAATTCGTTGTTTGAAAAACGAAATAAGTTATTTTTACAATTTTTTTCTCTGCGTGTGGAATGAAATCAGTGCTGCTAGACTTGCCACAATGGTTTTCTGATAAGTAGTTAAAACGCTCTTTCTGGTTATATTCAAATCCGGAACAGTTTTATTGACATATAAATAACGATATAATTAATCTAATATCACGGATACCAAAAAATACTTGTTGATGACAATTTAAAGAAGAAATTTCTGTTTTACAACATTATGCAAAAAACTTGGCAACCTTGCGATACTCAATGAGACGAAAACAAAGCGCGATCAAGAGAATTTAGTGGAAAATTTTAATCTCATATTTTATTGCTTGTCGGTTGAGTTTTAGAAGCTTTTAATAGTTAATTAAACAAGTGGCCATTGAACTTGATTATTTCTGACGGCATCCAACATTCAATAGTTGTGTAATTATGTGAAATAGTGATCATGTTTTGAGACGAATCGATTAGTAAATTTTCTGAAAAGTAACGAACTGACAATAGCTTAAATAAACAATTATACAATTTAACAGTTTGGTTCAGGTACGTTAAAAAATATGATTAATGTTCAAAGTTATGAGATGTAAATAGGAGCTCAGATGAAATAGGGAGCCCTAATTCGTAGAAAATTTCGTAGTATTGGCGTATTTTGAGTTAAGAACCGTTGATCGCAACAAAATTTTCACCTTAACCTCATTAATAAACGAACAAAAAGAGATCTTTTCTTTGCAGTTTTGGATTTTTTGTTGCCAATAATACGATATTAGTTATGTCAACCAAAAGCGTCCTCATTGTGGTGTACACCTTCGCTGTGTGTTTTTTTCGTTTGCAACCAGTTTATCATTCGTCGATTGGTCATGTTTATGCAGATTTTGCGCCAAGGGTAAATCGTTCTCCCGGGTGCCACCGTCATGTCAGCAACGACCATGCCAGAAGAGGGAAGGCTTTAATAATTAATTAATTTTTGGAACATTAGAGCAAACAAACGAAACGTTAGCGAGAAAACACAGCCCGGACAACACAATAAGGCAACAAATTGAAAAAATGTCCCCACACTGTTCGGCGCGGTTTTCGCTTCCAGGCTTCTCCCGTGGGTGAGGCGAAGCCAGGCCCGAACGACCCGGTAAACTCTAGTCAGATTTCCAGAGAAATCGAAACGCGATACATTCCAATTAGCATTTTATTTTCTCAGGTTTGTTTCCCGTTTCCCGCCGTTGCCAACATTTTTGCTTATTTTTAGTGATGTTTAGTGGACCCCGTGAACAACAGCTAGCTCGGAGGGGATGCGATGGGATGAAAAGACAAAATCGTCAGCGCTTCTGGCAATAAAGACAATAAATTAGAGCCCCCGAGCCAAAAAGTCAGTCACGCCCGGTAAGGTTCGCGATGCGTCCAACAAAACCGGCGGATCTTCGCCCGATCTGAACACGGGCCGTACTGTCTAAAAGTTTTTTTTTATATATTTTTTTATTTTGAGCGATAATATAGTTGTCAGTGTGTCTCTCGTCGTCGTACATGGATGTGGCAGCCGTCGACGGTGTGGAGTCGACGGTAGAGCCTACAAACAGCAAACAAAAAAAAAACAACAACAACAATAACAATGTTCGATCCAAGAGTGGTGGTGAAAATTTATAGTTGCAGCCATCGGTCGCCGTAATCACTGTGACCAATCGGGCGCATTCCCATCTCGAAGGTATTCGCTTAAATTTAGCGGAAAATTTATGCTCCCCGCAAGTGCCGAGCTGCATTGCTCGAATCCGCGGGCTGGCAGCAGGGATAATTGATTAATCGGACCGTTTCGAGACGATGCGTTCTGATGCATTCGTGGTGAGTGCGGTGTGTGGTGTGGTTCGTAAGCAAAGGAAATACATTCGTTGCTTCAGAAAATAATTCAGGAATTACTAGAATTTCGTACCTGAATTGAAACCAGCAAAATTCTGAGTCTGAAAACACATTTCAAACTTCAGCAAACAAACTTCACTTGCCTGTTGCCCATCTGCGCTGGTGTGCCTCAGGAAAGTGAAGTCCACTGGATCCGCAGGTCGGCAAGCAATTGGGTGCGAAAAAACTTTTCCGTTTCGCAGCTTGCCAAAGTTAAACCAATATTTTACCAATCCTAACCGAAACATATATTTAGTGGGTACCGTCCGCGTTCATTGCGTTTGTGAGTCGTTGTTTTTTTTTCGCACCTTTCTACCCCGTGGGGAGGATACACGGTGCGCGTACTTGTTATTCAAAAAAAAATCCGACTCTTCCTCGCCTACCCGGGGGCACCTAGCGCTTGGATGCGCTAAGGCAGATCGACACCAGAAGAGAAAAAAAAATTCAAATCGTCATTGGGGAGCATTTCGACCGCCGTCGGTTGTGCCAACTGAAAGGAATTGGGTGTGAAAAATTCGCATAACTCCTGCGCAGAAGCATGACGGAGTCGTCTTACGTACGGATCCATACAGAGACAGACAGACAGACAGACGAACAGTGCCATAGTTTGGGAACATTTTCCACAGGGGAAAGGACCGTGGAGTCGAACAGCATAAATCAGTGCCAATTGCTGTTTTCAGACGTGGCATTGCGTTGGACTCACCCCGAAATAAAAACGAAATAATAATTCGCATCTTGGGCCAAGGAATCGATACACGGGAAGGTTACGGTGTTGGTGGTGGTGACGGTGGTTGGATGCTGCCACAAAATGGAGAAAGGCGCCCCAAGACATCAGCATGGCACCGGAATGAGCAAAGTATGTATGAATCCCGACAATGAGAGAAAGAGCCGAGAGACTGTGCGACTGCACCGGTTGAATGTGAGGAATCGGGCTCGCAGCGGTATGCGAGGAGTGAAAAGGAAAGAAACATGCAAGATTTATGTTTTCGAACCCTTGACGATATTTCGATTCCGGTGGCGGGATGGCAGGGGCCGATTGGATCCCATCTCGGTAGAAAGCAGTAAATTATTGATTTTTTTCCCATCTCCTAGAGTTTTCCAGACTGACTGTCGTTGGATCGGATGAGCGCGAAGTTCGCAGAAATACGCCTAGCTTCATTGAATAAACTTTGTACCACGCAGCGAAGTCATTCTCGGGATTGATTGATTGATGCATTTCCTTTTTCGCTACGATGTCAATCAGAGCTGATACAACATAGGTGTGTTGAAATTCTTCTAGCGTTTTTTATTTTCTTATTGAGCAGAATAGTGTCCGAGAGTAAGATTTACTTCTTATCAAAAGTGTGCTGAACAAAAATTGACCATTCATTTAGTAACAATTCGACCACCACTAAATTTCAGGTACCATTCAATTCCCCAAAACACCGAATTTACCGAACCTGCCCAGCGCGTGTCCGTCGAAACCGATTAAACCTAATCGATCAACAGCCGTGACATGCCCCAACAATGCACCGTTTGACCTATCCTGCCATCGAATACGGGTGTCTAAACGATAGGAATCCACACACAAAAAAAATTTGGTCATACAAATTCAAATCACATTTTCCAGCCACCATTCATCCATCCACCCATCCATCTATCTAACCAAACGACAGAAACAAACACACATACACACACAGCCCCTAAACTTGCGTCGTTGTTTTTGTCCGATGATGCTGATGCTGAAGGCACTTGGAGATGTCTTCCCAAAACAATCGTGACCTCCGGACCTGCTTCGCTCCGGACCAGGGTCGGCCAGAACGTCGATCGTCCGAGTGAAGCCTTTCTCGTCTTCATTGACTCGAATCGCTTTTATTCGTTTGTATTATTTTTGTTTTTATGTGCTCCGGTGGTTTCGTGGAAAGCACGTACTGAAAATAAATCTTCATGTAATAATTCCAGGAACCTTAGTTCATCTCATTCCACGGTTTGTTGTTGTGCAGTGACTTGCTTGCTCTCGTTCTTTCCTTCATTCCCAAGCAGTCCGAGTGAAACGATCTCGAACACGACAATCATTGCATCACGTTATAATAAGAATCGTTTTATTCTCTCTCTCTCTCTCGTTTAATCTATCACAGCAGAATTCGGATATTCACGACAATTTGTATGGACTCATTGAATTGCTTTTGTACTGTTGTGATACTTTCTTTCTTTTTTTCTTTCGCGTGGTGATGGTGGGACATTTCCTCCATCGTCTAAAAGCGGAACCCAATGATCACACCTAATTATCGGTTGATATAATGTATTTTTCGCAAAAAAGGTTAGTCTTTTGGAAAAAAAAATTACAGGGTTGTGTGCAACATAACGACCGATCATGATGGCAATAAATATGCAATTTTGAAACATCTCTCATCAACAGATTTAAATTTGAAAAAATTTACCAACACTTGTGAAACACTATCTAGGATTCTAAAGCTAGTGTTAGGAAGTTAGAACCTTCAGTTACTAACATATCATCGTCAAGTGCGTTCCAGAAGTATTTATAATAATATTTATAGCAAAAGTTTTTTGCCTTTCTCATATAGAAAGGTTATGCAATCGCTGTAAAAACCAACTTTTTAACCGAGTCATATACCATACGACTCAGCTCGACGACCTAAGCGAATGTCTGTGTGTATTTATATGTGAATGTAACAAAAATGTGCACTCGATTTTCTCGGAGATGGCTGGACCAATTTTCACAAACTTAGATTCAAATGAAAGATGTCTTGGTCCCATAGGTTGCCATTGAATTTTACCCGGATCGAATTTCCGGTTCGGGAGTAACGGGGTAAAATGTTAAAAACTATGAAGGAAAAATGCACTCGATTTTCTCAGAGATCGCTCAATCGATTCTCTTCAACAAAAATTAAAATTAAAGTTCTTATGATCCCATCTGGATCCAATTTCCGATTCGGGAGTTACGGTGTAAAATGCGCAAAAGGAACTCAAAACGTTTCATCGATTTTTTAAGAGACCGCTCAGCGTAGGTTGAAATGAAAGGTCCTACAACCCCATATAATCATACCAAATTTTATCTGGATACGACTTCCGGTTTTGTAATTACAAATTTTCACGGGCGTGTTTTTATACATGACACGGAAAAAATCAATCAAATACATTCAAATACCCGTATAATTCCTGAATTATACAGAATTGGTTAGGTAATGACCAAATACATTGATTTTTTATATACGGGATCTTCGTTACAGATTCCAGAAGTATCGAAAAAAAGTGATCGTGTAATCTAAACCGGAAATCACTCCAATTTCTTAGAAGCGGATGAATAGATTTTTACAAACTCAGACTCAAATGAAAGGTCTTGTAGCCCCGTACCAAATTCTTGAATATTATTTGGATCCGACATTCGGTTCCGGAAATATGGGGTTAAATGTGCTAAACAAATTCTTTGGATAGGACTTCCGGTTCCGGAGTTTTGGGTAAAATGTGTAAAAAAATGAAATTATGTTCACTAATTTCTCTCAAAGATGGAGTAACCGATTTTTACAAACTGAGATTTATACTAAAGGCCTTATGATTATATTCAGAACTTCTTAATTTCATTTGGATCCGACTTCCGGTTTCGGAATTATGAAGTAAAGTGAGTTGAAAGTTGTATACCATCACTTAAATGGACGAAAAAAAATTACTCCATTCGATAGTCATTATCAGTAGATGGCCAAAAAACTGATTACGGCTATCATGGTTCCCGGTTTCCGATTCCGGAGGCACCGGAAATAGTGATCATATTTTCCCAAACGGATCTCCTTTTCTCAGCGATGGTTTGACCGATTTTCACAACAGATAGGTGTTTTCTAAAAACCTATATGAAAATTTCCAACGCTGATGCATATCTAAGGATTTCTGCTTTCTCTACGGATCTACTATTTAGAGCTATGTATTTTGGTTTATTTGTTCAAAAAATTAAAGAAAATTGAAATTGAGAACTATTTAATTATCATTATTGTCACAAAATTTTTGAATTCCAAATTAAAGTAAAATATTTCTCCCCGGTTTTCCTTATTATAAATCTACAATCTAATTGACACCAATATCTACTTTTTGATAAACTGCTTTTACCCCTTAGAAATAAGCAGTACTTGACGAACCATTTTGTTATACTGTATTTTCCAGGTATATTTCGATTCAGTACAGAATGACAACAGATAAAAACTGGAATCACTGATGTTGTACGATATTCGAAGAGATATTTAACCTACTCTGATTTGTTTGAACGGAGAATATAATGAATCGTATTATTCAGACTTTTAATAGTAAAACTAACGGTGGGTAATAGTGTAGGGTCGACATGGATACACAATGGTTTGAATATAGTATTGTCTACTACGACATGCTAAGGAGTGTATCGAAAATAAGCTATCCACAATTTTTTCTTTCAAATTATGATAAAAATCGATATTTTCTTCACACTAAAAATTCATCCTTTATTGTACGAGGTTAAACTTGAGCATAATAAAAATCGGATGAAATTTAAGTTATTCCTTCACGATTTTTCGAACTTTTGATCGAAAGCTCTTCATCAAGTTCCGGACAAGTGTTGCATCGCATTTTTTGGACGCTTGAGCCCAAATTTTTTGAACTCCTGCATGTTGCCTTACCAGTCTTCTTGAAGACCCTCTTCACGATTGCCCAGTAACGTTCAATGGGTCGAAGCTGAGGGCAATTTGGTGGATTAATATTTTTCTAAACGAAATTTATACCCTTTTCCGCAAGCCAATTGAGAGTGGTTTTGGCATAGTGAACCGACGCTAAATCCCACCAAAACAGTGGAGGAGTACTTTGTTTCTTATATAAAGGCAGCAATCTCTTCTGGAGACACTCAGGTCGATAGATTTCTGCATTTATAGTTCCGGTAGTGTAAAAAAATGGTTGACTTCAAACCTCAGGAACATATTGCTACCATACCAGAACCTTTCGACTGAATTTATCCACTTGAATCGACTTGTCCGCATCGCTCACAACCTCCCCAAAGACGACAGTAAAGTATTGCAGACCTGGAAGGGACCAGATGCCTCCTTTACAAAAGTCTCGTCGTCCATCAAAACGCATGCATTTCCGGGCCCTTGTTACTGCTCACTTCTTCTGCTCTACACTTTGTTTCGAGATTTTCTGCTTCTTGTAGGTCTTCAGGTGATTTCGTCTCTTGATACGCTGGAGCATTCCAACACTCGTTCCTGCTTTTTTGGCCAAATCACGTATTGACATTGATTTGTTCTTCATGATTAGAGATACCACTTTCTGGTCCAGTTCCCGGTTGGAAGAACCGGGTTTTCTGTCTCTTCCTGGTATCTCATCCAAATAATAGTGTTCCCCAAACTTATTAATGATGGTTTTAACACTGGCATGATGAATTCCAAATCGCTTCGCCAATTTTCTCATAGTAATACCCTTCTCACTTAGCCATGCGTCCAGAACCTTAATTTTCACTTCCTTTTCAATATGCGACAGTTTGAAAACTTAGACGCGACATTTTGAAAACACACTTAGACATGTGTCCAGAACCTTAATTTTCACTTCCTTTTCAATACGCGACATTTTGAAAACGCAGAATTTCAACCGCACAAACAAGTAAACAAACGAAAGCTGACAGTCAAATGGACAGCATGCTGTGATCTGAGCATAAAAAACCATCACAAATACATGCGTACAACACAAATGTATGTGGATAGCTTATTTTCGGTACACTCCTTAATGGAACTTGGAGATGCAAATTATTTGCAGCCTTGTAGTTAAAAACTAGAGTGTTAATAACGTAAAACATCAATTTTCAAATCATACTTGGCAATAGGGATGGTACTCGGAAGGCAAAGTATCGATACCTTGGGTATCGGGATACCAAAATTTGGGTATCGATACAAGGTATCAAAAGGCAATAAAGTATCGATATCTGAAAGTATCAATTGATACTTGCGCAGCAATTATTTCAAAATATAATAAAATTGTCGACTGAGGCATTATTTTATGATATACAGAAAGGTTTTTCCATACATTTGTTGTGCCAATAGTATACGCATATTGCTTGCCACATAGATTGCACTTCGCCTTTCGTGACTTTTTAACCACGACAAATAATTTCCGCATCATTCAGTAAAAACCATTCAAGCGAAGAGGTTGTGTTTCGATTGTACTGGCTCGTGAGTTAACGGCTGATACCGAGACAATTCTAAGCTTCAGGTAGTTAAACTGCCCATAGCAAACGTAATATTCGGGGCGTTTCCCGACTGGAAAGCTAGCAACGAAGGCCATCCCGTTCATACGCACAGAGGTGTAGAAACACAGAGGTGCGAGAGCATAGAAGTGACGAGTCACAGAGGTGCCATCGCATAAAGGTGCGAAGACGAAGGGGTGCAAAGGCACAAAGGTGCTAAAGCAACCCAGTGCTGATCTACCAGGTACCAGAATTTGTACGCTGCGTAGGATCAAAAGAGACGGCATATATCGCGAGGTGCTACACTGCAAGCATCGCATTTGATCGCCACCAAGAGCAAAAGCACTGTACCTGGGGTCAGGTACAGGCAGCACAGCAAGTGCAGTGGTGTTCACAACGACGGCAGAGCAACTGAGATAGCAGTAAACGACAGAAGACTGCCAATTGGAAACAGCAGAAGACTGCCAATTGGAAATCGTTGGAAGAGCTTCACGTCGTTCTTCACGATAAAGGAACAGAGACATCAGCTACAAGGTAGATTTAATTTAATTTATTTTTTATTTCTTATATCTGAAATTTTACTAAACATAAGTTTTTATTTTGGTATTATTAATTTACAAAAAAATTTAATGTAATGGATGATCTTATGGAAGATCATCCGAATCCGATTCCGGATACTAGTAAGAGTTTAAATACTCCGAGGGCTAAACATTATCCACAGGGTACCACTGGGCCATGGATAGTCTATCTTCGAAAAAAAGAAAAGATTTTAAATTTGATGCAAATTACCAAGGATTTGACATCACATTTCTCTGAAGTTAAAGAAATATGTAAAGTTAATAGAGATAAAATTCGAGTTGTTGTCAATGACTTGAAACAGGCGAACGAAATTGTAACCTGTAAATTATTTTCTGTTGAATATCGAGTTTACATTCCATCGAAGGAGGTGGAAATTGACGGTGTCGTGACTGAAGCAAGTCTGACGGCCGATGATTTACTTAAAAATGGAGTTGGTCGTTTTAAAAACTCCATGCTTGAGGGAGTTAAGATACTCGAGTGCAAGCAATTGTACTCAGCATCTATTGTCGATGGAAAAAAGTCGTATCGTCCCTCAGATTCGTTTCGTGTAACATTTGCCGGATCTGCGTTGCCTAGCCATGTCTATATCGATAAAATTCGTCTTCCTGTTCGGCTTTTCGTACCGCATGTTATGAATTGCACGAACTGTAAAAAATTCGGGCATACAGCTACTTACTGTAGTAATAAGTCCAAATGTATCAAATGTCAAGGGCCTCATAAGGATAATCTTTGCGATAAAAATGTTGAAAAATGTGTTTATTGTGGGGAGAGACCTCATGATGATCTTTCAGTATGCGCTGCATTTAAGTTGCGTAAAGACAAAATGAAGCTTTCTTTAAAAGCACGGTCTAAGCGCACATATGCAGAAATGCTTAAAACGGTCATACATGTCTCCCCCTTGGAAACCGAAAACGGTTTTTCAAATCTTATGGAGCCAGAGGAATCTGACTCCGACGGAAATAGTGAAGATACCTCGTTTGTCACTCCTCAAGGGTCTGTTAAGAGGAGATTAACAAACCACAAAATACCTAAAAAGACACCTAAAATTACATCTTCAAAAAAAGATCCCCGTGTTAAAGCTAAAAAGCCAAATTTAAAACCAAAAACTGTGCCTCCTGGTTTGTCAAATTCACAAACCAATCCAGAAACTAGCTCAAGGAAAGACAATAATCCAGTGGGCTCCGTTTCACATTCACCAACAGGATTACTTAAGTTTTCGGAAATTGTAGAATGGATTTTCGCAGCATTCAATATTTCTGAACCTCTAAAGACTATCATAACGGCATTCCTTCCAATAGCTAGAACTTTTTTGAAACAGTTATCAGCTCAATGGCCAGTTCTTTCAGGTTTTGTATCATTTGATGAATAATTTATCATCCGCCGCAAATGATTCAATCACTGTCCTGCAGTGGAATTGTCGAAGCATCATGCCAAAACTTGATTCATTTAAAGTTTTGTTGCATAGTCAAAAATGTGATGTATTTACTTTGTGCGAAACATGGCTTACATCAAACATAGCCTTAAGTTTTAATGACTTTAACATTATACGTCTCGATAGAGACTCTCCGTATGGTGGAGTGCTTTTAGGAATTAAGAAATGTTATTCCTTTTATAGATTAAATATTCCTTCGACTTCTAGTATAGAAGTTGTTGCTTGTCAAATAAACATTAAAGGAAAGGACATTTGCATTGCTTCAGTATATATTCCTCCAAGAGCTCAAGTTGGACAACGACAGCTTAATGAAATTGTCGAAGCCCTTCCTGCTCCACGTTTGATTTTAGGAGATTTCAATTCGCACGGAATGATGTGGGGTTCCGTTTACAATGATAGCAGATCATCCTTAATATATAATATTTGCGACAATTTTAGCATGACGGTACTAAATATGGGTAGCATGACACGGATCCCAAGACCTCCTGCACGTCCAAGTGCATTAGATTTATCTCTTTGCTCGACTTCAATTCGACTAGATTGCACCTGGAAAGTATTTCCTGATTTACACGGTAGCGATCATTTACCAATCATCATCTCAATTAGCAGTAACAAAGGCATTGCTAATTCAGTTAATATTCCATATGATTTGACAAAAAATATTGACTGGATTAAATACCAAAGTAATATTTCAAGTGCCTTAACTTCAATGGAAGAGCTCCCCCCACTTGAAGAATATGACTTCCTCGTTTGTTCGATTCTGGAGGCCGCAGAACAAGCCCAAACCAAACGATTTCTTGGTCCATCGTCTAACAGAAGGCCTCCAAACCCTTGGTGGGACAAAGAGTGCTCAGATGCTAAGCACGCGAAACAAAATGCCTTCAAGATGTTTTTAAAACGAGGAGGAGGAACTCCTCAGAATTTTGAAAAATTCTTGACTTTAGAAACCAAGTACAAGAGCATACTTCGGGCCAAGAAATGTAGCTATTGGAGACATTTTGTCGAAGGTTTGTCAAGAGAAACCTCAATGAGCACTCTTTGGAATACGGCCAGACGAATGAGGAATCGTAACGTAGGAAATGAGAGTGAGGAATACTCGAACCGATGGATATTTGATTTTGCGAGGAAAGTTTGTCCAGATTCTGTTCCTACGCATAGCATTATTAGGGAATCTTTTTCAAATAATGGTTCCATTGATAGCCCCTTTTCTATGATGGAATTTTCCATAGCACTCATGTCTTGTAACAATAACGCTCCTGGGTTGGACAGAATTAAATTCAACTTGGTGAAGAATCTGCCCGACCTCGCAAAAAGACGTTTGTTGGAATTGTTCAACAAGCTTCTTGAGCAAAATATTGTTCCACCTGACTGGAGGCAAGTGAAAGTTATCGCCATTCAAAAGCCGGGGAAACCAGCTTCCAATCACAACTCATATAGACCCATCGCGATGTTGTCCTGCATCAGAAAATTGTTCGAAAAAATTATTCTACGACGTCTCGACACTTGGGTCGAGACGAACGGTTTGTTGTCAGATACTCAGTTTGGCTTCCGTAGAAATAAAGGGACGAATGATTGCCTTGCATTACTTTCGTCTGACATCCAAATTGCCTTCGCTCAAAAGCAACAAATGGCATCTGTATTTTTAGACATTAAAGGAGCATTTGATTCAGTTTCCATTGATGTTCTTTCAGACAAGCTTCACCAACATGGACTCCCAGCGGTTATAAATAATTATTTGCACAACCTTTTGTCAGAGAAACGCATGCATTTTTCACATGGCGATTTGGTAACATTCAGAACTAGCTACATGGGTCTACCGCAAGGCTCTTGCCTCAGTCCGCTCCTCTATAATTTTTACGTAAATGACATTGACAGCTGTCTAGTATCCCCATGTACACTAAGACAATTGGCAGATGATGGCGTAGTTTCAGTTACTGGACCCAAAGCTATTGATCTGCATAAACCATTGCAAGATACCTTAGATAACTTGTCCGATTGGGCTGTTCATCTTGGTATCGAATTCTCTGCGGAGAAAACAGAGTTAGTCGTCTTTTCAAGAAAGCATGATCCCGCGCAGCTTCAGCTCCATATGATGGGAAGAATGATCCAACAGGTTTTGACTTTCAAATACCTCGGGGTGTGGTTTGATTCCAAATGCACGTGGGGAGGACACATTAGGTTTCTGATAACAAAATGCCAACAAAGAGTAAATTTTCTTCGAACAATAACCGGATCTTGGTGGGGTGCTCATCCGGAAGATCTAATAAAATTGTATCAGACAACGATACTTTCAGTGATGGAATATGGATGCGTTTGCTTTCGTTCCGCTGCAAACTCTCATATTATCAAATTAGAGCGAATTCAATATCGTTGTTTGCGAATTGCTTTAGGCTGCACGCATTCGACACATACAATGAGTCTTGAAGTTCTGGCGGGAGTTCTTCCATTGAAGGATCGTTTTTGGGAGCTTTCGTCGCGACTGCTAATAAGATGCGAGGTACTGAATCCCCTAGTTATTAATAACTTCGAAAGGCTAGTTGAGCTTCAATCTCAAACAAGATTCATGACTGTATATTTTAACCATATGTCACAGGAAATCAACCCTTCAAGATATATTCCTATCCGTGTCAGCCTCCTAAATGTCCCTGACTCAACTTTATTTTTCGACACATCCATGCAGCGCGAAGTGCGTGGAATTCCGGAACACCTACGCTCGTTGGAAATCCCAAAAATATTTACAAGTAAGTTCAGGCATATCGACTCTGAGAAAATGTTTTACACGGACGGATCGCGAATTGAAGAAGCGACAGGGTTTGGTATGTTCAACAATAATGTTTCGGTCTCCTTTAGGCTTCAAGAACCTGCATCTGTTTATATAGCAGAGTTAGCAGCAGTTCATTATAGTTTGAGTATAATCGTCACATTATCTCCAAACCATTATTTTCTTTTCACAGATAGTCTGAGTGCAATTGAAGCCATTCGCTCAAAGGCTGCTGGCAAAAATGAACCTTTTTTCTTGGGCAAAATAAAACAGTGCCTGAACGTCATATTGAATAATAATTATCAAATCACAATAGTTTGGGTTCCGGCTCATTGCTCCATTCCAGGCAATGAAAGAGCCGATATTTTAGCCAAACGTGGTGCTATTGAGGGTGAAATTTATGAGAGACCAATTGCTTTCAATGAATTCTATAGCGCGTCTCGCCAAAGAACACTTGCCAGCTGGCAAGCTTCTTGGGATAAAGATGATCTGGGTCGGTGGATGCACTCAATTATTCCTAAAATATCGACAAAGGCATGGTTCAGGGGACTGGATGTGAGTAGAGATTTCATTCGTGTGATGTCCAGACTCATGTCCAATCACTACACGTTAGATGCACATCTCCTTCGAATTGGACTTTCCGAGACTAATCATTGTGCTTGTGGCGAAGGTTACCGCGATATTGACCATGTTGTTTGGACATGCGTGGAGTATCGTGATGTCAGATCTCAACTAATAAATTCCTTGCGTACCCAAGGTAGACTATCCAATGTCCCAGTTCGCGACATTCTTGCTTGTCGTGACGTTCCTTACATGAAACTTCTTTATTATTTCATTAAGTCCATTGGAGTTCCAATTTAAATTTTATTTTATGTTAGATTGTTTTCTCTTCCATGAGCTCAACCAATAGCCAGCTATCTTATATTAAATAAAAGTGATGAACTGATACAAACAAACCTGAAATAGTTATAAGATCATGTACAAAATAAATGTATTTCATTTAATGTAATTTATAATAGCAACTCGCTTGATAAAAACAGTGTTTAGATTAACTAATGAATACCAACATACTAATAGGATATTCGAAATGTATTAGGTTTAAAGTACTATGTATTGTAGATGCCACGGCGAAGAAAAACTTATGTATATTGCCTATGAAATAAACGTATTTATGAAAAAAAAAAAAAAAATAATTTCCGCAAGCCATTTTGTGTTGAAGCCATGACGATTTCACATTTCACTAATTTTCTCAAAAATTTTCATGTCATAACCTTTAGGTCGATACACGTATACTACACTAAAAGCTAATTCCTATTGAACATTTAGGAGTTTCGTTGATTTGTGCAAAAACACATATATTGTTTCTATTTCTTCGGCTCGTCAGTGCTAATTTTACTAGGCGCGAGATGGCAGTTCAATTTGAACTGCTTTAAGTACTGATGAGCCGAAGGCAAAACGCGAAGAAATAGAAACAATTCCTTCTGCTACTACTACGGGACCAGGGACGGACGGAACGGAAGCAATCTCTCAGTTCGCCTGTGGGAAGACTCGAGATTGTACCAGTACCAATTTAAACGACTGCTAGCCCACGTCATACCAATCCATGCACGAGCCTGGCGCTTCGTCGAATCCGAAGAAAAAAAGTTCCATTGGGGACGGGTGTAGCGGGATGGGTTAGTCGATGCCTTTCACGCAGCCCACCTGATTCCCAACCCTGCACATAGCCTTAGAAAGTTTTTCTGGCCCGATGAGACGAATAACCTTATGGTTAAAGCCTCTACAATGAAAACAAAACTAAAATTTCCGTCGTAATGGGAGTTGACTTTAATCCGTTGCGATACTGTAAGTATCGAGACGAAAAGTATCGATACTAACAGTATCGCTCTGATGCTATATCGATTCTTCCCGATTCTTGAAAGATAGTATCGATACCTCAAAGTATCGATACGGCGTCGGACATTCCTAGAACCTACACTTAAGGACGGATTAGTTACATCAAACATTCTGTCATATTATTAAATGTTACGAAATAATTTGTATAATTCTTTACAATAAAAAAGAAAGACATACTCGTCGAAAAACTTCTTTATACAATATCATACTAAAAATTTACTCTTATGTAAGGCAAATATAATGAACAATAAAATATCTGACACCAATTGCACACTCTAAAGTCAACAAAACGCTTTCAAACCAATAAACACAAAATCCAAGTAAAAACGAACCGAAAAAATGTGAAAATTTTCTAAATAGAATTTATCCAGACGGTTATCCTTAACCAAACTGATTATATTCACTTCCGATTTACATATTTCAACAGATAAGTAATTCTAATAGTTCTTTAGATTTAATATTTGGAGCCATTAGAAGGGCTGATTTTGCCACTTTCCGTTGTATTTTGCTTCAATGCCAACGACCAGAAACTGAAAGAGGGTAGCTTTTTCACAAATGGGCAGTCCCAACAGTCACAATATATATGGCAATATATGAAATTTTTAAGTCGATTATTTCATTTCGGATTTGCATATTTCAGTGAAAGAAACTATCAAAATGCTGTACGGGGTTCATTTCTGACATTCAGAAAAGCCCAATTTGGGGAATTGTCTACAATATTAAACACTGCTCGTAGCATTTTTCAGTTCATAAGGCACTAAACTGCTTTACTTTCGAATCATTCCCATGGATTTTAATCCTACAGAATCTGCTTGTTGAATCACTGGATAATTCTGCAAGCTTCTTTGAGTTCGACTCGGATCTTCATCGAGTACTGCCTCCAACTGTTCACATTGCGAGGCCTATCTTAAACGCTGAAAACTCTATTCTCGAAACGTCGGAGCCATTCCCTAACCCTGATTAATCAGTTGGAACATTATCACCATTAACAAACGCTTCAGTTCCACTTTTCTAAAATAGAAAACGAAAAATTCCCGCACATGCTGCTTAGTTAACACAAAATTGCTCGTAATAAACACAGTGAAATATGAACTGAACGACAGATTTCTAACCTCCTGAAACTATCAACATCAGCTGTTACTGTTCAATATTCAGAACAGCTAGAGCCATCTTTTGGAAACGGACCGAACTAATTTGTACTCCTAGTAATAAAAACAACTCTGATATTCGTTCAAGAAACTTCACTCGAACCACAGATCACATATATCTAGACGTGAACATAATTCTTCTAAAACATAATACGTAGGAAATACACACTCAATTTTGCTCAGTAATTATTACATCTTTTGACGAGTTCTCAACAACCGAAAATTTCAATTCTACCGATAGATCAACGAAAAGAAACATTTGTTGACAGGTGTACCTATAAGGGAAGCGCTGTAACAAAACGTTTTGTTTTTCTGAGAATTCGGTTGAAGATTAAAACATAGCCTGAAAAGTCCCGGACCTAACACATAGATGGCGCTAGTTTTATTGCAGTCACTTTTTTCGGTTAATACTAACCATTAAAAGACAGCTGTTAAAATTTCATGATTCATGTTTCATTAGTTTGTTATTATTGTGTTATTATGCTAAGAGTGACGCTACCTTGGGTATTTTCAGAACTATGAATCAAAAACAATTTTGTGTTTCAATTCTACAGTGTTTCTTGATAGGGAAAATACATTTCAAGCAAGGCAATGGCTTCAAAAGTATTATGGAGTCTCCGCTCCATCAGATACAAAAATAAAACGTTGGTTTAATGATTTCAAACGTGGTTGTAGACATCCGAATGAGGCGGTAACACCAGAAAAAAATCCACAAATCCATCGTTTTGAACGATCGAAAAGTGAAGTTGCGTGAGTTAGCCGACATCGTAAAGCTATCAAAAGAAAGCGTTAGCTTTATACTGCATGAGCATTTGATTATGAGAAAGCTAACAGTTCGGCTGAAAAGTTCGTATCGTTTAATAGAAACACATATTTTTTTGCCAAAATTCTTTTTTATTATTCAACATAATTGCCATCAGAGGCGATACAGCGATTATAGCGATCTTCCAACGTTTCGATACCATTTTTGTAGTACGATTTGTCCTTTGCCTCAAAATAGGCCTCAGTTTCAGCGATTACCTCTTCATTGCTTCTAAATTTTTTACCAGCGAGCATTCTTTTGAGGTCTGAGAACAGGAAAAAGTCACTGGGGGCCAAATCTGGAGAACACGGTGGATGAGGGAGCAATTCGAAGCCCAATTCGTTCAATTTTAGCATGGTTTTCATCAACTTGTGACACGGTGCATTGTCTTGATGAAACAAAACTTTTTTCTTCTTCAAATGAGGCCGTTTTTTGAAATTTCGTCCTTCAAACGCTCTAATAACGCTATATAATAGTCACTGTTGATGGTTTTTCATTTTTCAAGGTAGTCGATGAAAATTATACCATGCGAATCCCAAAATACAGACGCCATAACCTTACCGGTCGATTGTTGAGTCTTTCCACGCATAGGGTTCGGTTCATCGCGTGCAGTCCACTCAGCTGACTGTCGATTGGACTCCGGAGTGAAGTGATGGAGCCATGTTTCGTCCATTGTTTTATATCGACGAAAAAATCGGTTTTATTTCGATATAACAGCTCCAAACACTGCTCAGAATCATCAATTCGTTGTTGTTTTTGATCGATTGTGAGCTCACGCGGCACCCATTTTGCACAAAGCTTTCTCATATCCAAATTTTCGTGAATAATATGTCCAACACGTTTCTTTGATATCTTTAGGGTGTGAGCTATCTCGATCAACTTCACTTTACGGTCATTGAAAATCATTTTGTGGATTTTTTTCACGTTTTCATCGGTAACAGCCTCTTTTGGACGTCCTCTGCGTTCATCGTCTTCGGTGCTCATATGACCAGTACGAAATTTTGCAAACCACTTACGAATTGTTGCTTCGCCCGGTGCAGAGTCTGGATAACACTCATCAAGCCATTTTTGGGTATCGGCAGCACTTTTCTTCATCAAAAAGTAGTGTTTCATCAACACACGAAATTCCTTTTTTTCCATTTTTTTCACAATAACAAAAGTAGCTACACTCAAAATGCAATATCTCACAAACTAATAATCAGACAGCTGTCAAATTTATACACGTATCTTTTGAAGGTTGGTACTAACTGAAAATGGTATGGATTTAATTCTAGTGGCGCCCTCTCATAGAAACGATACGAACTATTCAGCCGATCTGTTATGTTCACAGTGAATGCCGCGTTTACTAACTGTTGGCCAAAAACGAGAACGTGTTGATGATGATGAACTACATGAATTGAACTTCGAATTGTTCCCACATCCACCGTATTAGGCAGATGTGGCTCCCAGCGACTACTGGCTGAACTGAAAAAAAAGCTCGTCGGTAAGAAATTTCGCACGAATGGAGAGATTATCGCTGATATTGAGGCCTATTTTGATGCAAAAGTTAAATCGTTCTACAAAAGTGGTATTTAAATATCAGCTATAATACATTTGAACTTGACCATTGGTTACTTTTTGAAAAAAAAAAATGGATAGAAAAAAGCGCGTTTTTTTTAAATTTCGAACTTGATTCACAACCCAATAGTAGCCCTCAAGCATAAAATTGGTGAAACCATCTCCGAGAAAACTGTGCGGAGAGAAACAACTCAAAAAAACTGGGTAGATAATGTCAGAGACATAACTGGATGTCGTGAATACGCATGAAACTGGCACGCTTCAGTTACATCAAACATTCTTCCACACAATTAAATATTATGAAGTAATTTCCATAGTTCTTTATAATAAATAACGGTGGTTCTGGGAAGAACCTATTATGAAGGCGTTCGTGAATTCCGATGGATACCGCCGACTGACGTCATCTATTTCCAAGCTGACCGGTTGTCCGTGGATGAGATACTGATATGGTTGGCGTAGGTATACCGTTCACAACCGATTATAATCTTTCAATGAAAAAAACATTAATTCGCTGTGTTGATCAATGATACAATAGGCCTATGATATGAAAAGTATGAAATATATCTACGGCTTGCAACATTGATATTTCTAGCAAATACGAGATCAATTCATGTGCCTAGCGTAGTAGCTATTATCTTGTTTTGAAGCATCTTTATAATCTTTCACCACTATCATCGGTGTATTTTTACGAGAATATAAAATTTCAGCAACAGCGAATGAATGTTTCAATACAAAAAATAGCCGAGAAAAAATATCGAAATGTTTCTAATTAGAATCTATTAGACTGTAGACCTACACTAAACTGATTGAATTCACTTCCGATTTGCATATTTTAACAGATAAGTTATTCTAATAATTCTTTAGAAAACATTTGGAGCCATCAGAAGGGCTGATTTTGCTAATGTTTCCCAAGGTTATTCACTTTTCGTTTTCTTTCTCTCCAATGCAAACGACCAGCAGCTCTGTATGACGCAATCGCTCTTGTTTGAATTGAAACTGGCTTTGCGAACGAATCGCAACACATCCGCACGCAGTGCCGAATGATGCCAAACTGGATCAACTTTGCTTGAGAGGTTTTTTTTTACGTGATTTTCAACGGCCACACAACGGCGGTTCCAACGGCCACACAAATAGCCACTTATAAAATTTTGATGTCGATTATTTCATTTCGGATTTGCATATTTTATTGAAGGATTCCTTTCTGCTCTTCAGAAGGACCAAATTGTGGAATTCTCATATCCATATCAAGCACTGTTCGGAATATTTTGTTCACTAACTCAGAACGCGTTCTGATTGGCTGGTGCTGAAATGGATCAAATCAGACAGGTTTTTCAATAGTGTACTATTGAAAAACTTCAATGTTGTTGCAATATACGTTCAAGTTGAAAAATTTCGAATTATATAAATCCTTCCACAGATCACTGAGCTATGAGCTTTCGAGAAAGGCAAACAAGCGTCATGTGTTTTCCTGTTTGAAACTCGTTGATACCAAACACTTCAGAAAAGTTTAATTTTGAATTATTTGAGACTTCCTTTGAAAATTTATCGAACATTTTTTTAAATTATCAACAATAAGACATAACTTCCAGTCAAAACAAAAAAATAATAATACGAAATTGAAACGCTAAGCTTTGAACATTCATAAACATAGTTTTCGAAAATGGTCAGAAACCTTAAAACGGACTATCAAAGTAAACAAACAAAAAAACACATATTCACCCGGACACACGGAACACGCGGTTCGTGGTCAGAAAATGCGCAACCGTGCCGCCGTGGCATGTGCAGTACCTTTGTATTTATTTTTTCGGCTATCCGAAAAAAAACAGACCATTCGAGAGAAGGGAGTCCCGGGTGTCCATGCCAGCTATAATAAACCATGATTCATGTATATTAGTAGCGACATCGTCCCATCGTCTTGAGTAACAGCAAAGTGCCATCCAGCCGGGCAGCAGTGACTTTACGGCCAAGAAAACGGACAGAACGGCCCAGACTCAGCGGGGCGCCATCGCTCACTCACGGGTTAACTGTGAGAACAGACCTTTTTTCTTCCACTTTTGGGGATGATGACGATGGTGGTTTGGTTGACCAATAGATTCGAGATGTTTTGGCCAGAGGGATTTCTTTCCTCTGGATTACCAGACGGGTTGACAAATGCCTCTAACACACCGCGCAGCGAGAAATTGATGGCTCGACTGGTCTGGAGCTTCGGTTCTAGGAAAACGAAAAATGTGTTTCGTTTATTGGAACTTGAAGTGGTACTCATTGGCGTGGGCAAGGGCCACGATTGCGGTTGTGGTAAAAGTAGTTGTCAATCGCCTTTCGGTATGGTAAGGTTTTTAAAAAAATATATAAGTCTGATTTCCCCTTATGTTTGGTTATTCGAAAATTGATTTCGTGATTGCAAGGCTGGACCTCCTTCTACACGCTACTTTTCTTTTCATTTTCAAACCGTACAAGAGCTGTCAAATCGTTTGCCAATTTAACAGAAAACAACAACGATTCCGTCCGCGCGAAAATGGTTCAGGTAGAACATCCTGGATAACCAGCGTGAGAATCAAATGAATCAACCTGCAGGATTGTCATCGCACATCCAGTGGAGCCACCGAACCAAATTACACGACTCGCGACTGGAACCGGATTAAACAGCCGGGAGGCTCCTCTTTCTCTGGGGGCTTCTGTTTTGATTCCCCCTTGCTTAACCCAAACAAGCTTAACCCGGGTTGACGATGATCACCGGGTTGAAATGAAATCAAATGCTAATTAGTGACTGTGGTCAAATGCGTGCACCCTGCCGGGAAGTGTTTGCTGCGGCTGCTGTTGATGCGAGCCGGCCGGGGTTCGCTGTCAGAATTCAGTTTGAGGCCTCCTGCCAGGCGGCTACGGGTGTTACTTTCAACCCGTTTGCTGGTTGCTTGCGGAAGACGCATACCACGCAGGCATTCTCGCAATGGGGCAGGAAGCTTCATTATTTGCTAATTGCCGCTCAACATTCGGAAGGTACAGCAGATGGAAGTGGTCGCTACTAAATGGACGCTAATTGTCAGCCTGGGATGGGTTATTTAATCAGGAGGTAGTCCATGGTCCCTCCTTGGGGAATCTCCCGATTTTAGAGAAGGGAAGAGAGAGTAAGGGGATCTTCCCGGTTTGATGGTTTTGGTTGGACAGGTAATTAGGAGCATATTTTATCTTTTGTTGGTGCCATATCACAAATTGGACATAACTTCCGCATTGTTCTACGGCCCGTACTAAAAATTACTACATGGAACGTTTAGAAAGATTCAGATAAAAAGTCGAGTAGGTGGCAGTATTACTACCGATTTTCGGCCTCTATACAATAATACAGACAGTAATGTTCTCCTGAAATACCGATTATTCACAATCCATACAGACTTTCGGTTTTGGTTTGGGTAGGAAGGACGAAAGGTTTTTTGCTCACTATAATGATTTTATTACAAATGTAGTAAAGACAGACTTTGTATCTGCTACAGATTTTGTATAAAAAAAACTGGCAGCTCTGCTCAATACATAAAAAGCTCACTGACGCACTGAGGCCGTGGACCATCTAACGAATTATTTTAAATTTTAGTTAAAATTTGACAGTCAAGCAGTTGATTTTGGTCGAGTAGTTAAATTTAACTAATTCTTCGACACATTTCAAAGTTTGGAGGATGGAAAGTTATTTGGGTTTATTTTGCACTGAAAATAAAATGATATCAAGTGATAGACACTTGCAATACAGTGAACGTAAGAAGAACTTCAAGATAAACTTACTTCGTTTGACAATGTAACAGTTCGGATGAAAAGTTCGTATCGTTTAATAGAAACACACATTTTTTTGCCAAAATTCGTTTTTATTATTCAACATAATTGCCATCAGAGGCGATACAGCGATTATAGCGATCTTCCAACTTTTCGATACCATTTTTGTAGTACGATTTGTCCTTTGCCTCAAAATAGGCCTCAGTTTCAGCGATTACCTCTTTATTGCTTCTAAATTTTTTACCAGCGAACATTCTCTTGAGGTCTGAGAACAGGAAAAAGTCACTGGGGGCATATTCTGGAGAATACGGTGGATGAGGGAGCAATTCGAAGCTCAATTCGTTAAATTTTAGCATGGTTTTCATCGACTTGTGACACGGTGCATTGTCTTGATGAAACAAAACTTTTTTCTTCTTCAAATGAGGCCGTTTTTTTAAAATTTCGTCCTTCAAACGCTCTAATAACGCTATATAATAGTCACTGTTGATGTTTTTTTCCTTTTCAAGGTAGTCGATGAAAATTATACCATGCGAATCCCAAAATACAGACGCCATAACCTTACCGGCCGATTGTTGAGTCTTTCCACGCTTTGGGTTCGGATCATCGCGTGCAGTCCACTCAGCTGACTGTCGATTGGACTCCGGAGTGAAATGATGGAGCCATGTTTCGTCCATTGTTGCAAACCACTTACGAATTGTTGCTTCGCCCGGTGCAGAGTCTGGATAACACTCATCAAGCCATTTTTTGGTATCGGCGGCACTTTTTTTCATCAAAAAGTAGTGTTTCATCAACACATGAAATTCCTTTTTTTCCATCTTTTTCACAATAACAAAAGTAGCTTCACTCAAAATGCAATATCTCACAAACTAATAATCAGACAGCTGTCAAATTTATACACGTATCTTTTGAAGGTTGGTACTAACTGAAAATGGTATGGATTTAATTCTAGTGGCGCCCTCTCATAGAAACGATACGAACTTTTCAGCCGATCTGTTATTGGAATTTCTATTGGAATACTTTCTCAGACTGACAGTATAAAAAGGAATCACGCAGATGACAAATTTTACTAAAGGTGAAATGAGAATTTTTTTGCAAGATTTTTTTCAGTGTCGGAAAATTACTATCGAGTTGTCAAAAAATTCCCATGCTTTCGAGCATTTTTGCATTTTTGACGATGAAAAGTTACTGGTCGACTGTCAAATTTAAACAAAAAGTTAAAATAATTCACGAGATGATTCACACCCTGAATGAACAGCACCAGAGAAAGTGCTGCAGATATTTTTTGTTGCAGACTTTTTTGCAGACTTTTAAAAATCGAGTTTTTCGCAGACTTCATCCAAATTTACAGAGTTTTCGCGCCTGTTTTTTTTTGTCGCCAAGCCAGTTTTGCGTGTTATGCTTTATTGTAAAATGAAAGTCCGCAGACATTTTATCGGATGTTCAGGCTTTTGCAACACTATTTGAAGATGTCTCAAATTTTTACCTGGCATTTCTGAGCAGCACTCAGTTCCTTCTTCGTTTACTGCACTGTCAGTTGAAACTCAGTTAAACCGTTGTAAGTTTCTCCCTTGAAACAACAACTATCTCATTCGATTCAATGATATAGCGCCTAGCGTGCATCAAATTTTGGTTCAAAATAATTATGTATAGAATTTTCATTTTTTGTCTTACGACGACTCTCTTCAATCGTGCAAAATTTATTACTGGCGAGCATTTTCTTCAGGTCTGCGAACAGCCAGTAGTCAATGGGAGCTAAATCTGGTGAATACGGTGGATGTGGGAGCAATTCGAAGTTCAATTCATAGGATTGTGCCATTGTTTTGATTGACTTGTGACACGGTGCGTTGTCTAGATGAAACAATTGTTTTTCTTTGCCATATGCGGTCGTTACTTTGCAATTTCAGCCTTCAAACGCTCCAATAATGCTATATAATATTTACTGTTAATGGTATTTCCTTTCTTGAGATAGTCGATAAATATTACATCACGCCCATCCCAAAAAACCAGCTTCGGACGAAGTTCACCAGTTGCTGTTCACTCAGATGACGATCGTTTTGATTCCGGAGTGAAGTGATGAATCCATGTTTCATCCATTGTCACATATCGACGCAAGAATCCGGTTCGTTACGTTGAAACATGGCTAAACACTGCTCAGAATCATCAACACGTTCTCGTTTTTGGTCAACAGTGAGCAAACGCGGTACCCACTTTGAACAGAGATTTTTCATTGCCAAATTCTCATGCAGTATAAAGTCAACACGTTCTTTTGATGTCTTTACGATGTCAGCTAACTCACGCAACTTCATTTTTCGATCATTCTAAACGATTTTGTGGATTTTTTTTAATGTTTTCAGCGTTTTTCAACGTTTTATTGTTGTTTCTGATGGAGTGGAGTCTCTATAACACTTTTCAAGCCATTGCTTCACTTGAACGGCATTTTTTTCCCATCAAGAAGCAGTGTAAAATTAAAACACGAAATTGTTTTTAATCCATTGTTCTGAAAATAACAAAAGTAGCGTCACTCTTAGCACAATAACTCACAAACTAATGAATAGAATATCATGAAATTTTAACAGATGTCTTTTAAAAGTTAGTATTAACCAATAAAAATCCAGATCTGCCAGTAAGGAAACTTGTCTTGATTTTCCTGCAAGCACTGTTCGTAATGTTCTTAAATCTTTCGATGCACGTTTGACAATAGCCAGGATCGTTGGGAGCGAAACAAAAAAAGATCTCAGGATTTGCCAGAAGGACGCCAATGGTGAAGCAAAAATTGCATGAGACCAGTTCTTCCGTTACGTATTGTTGCTAGAATAATAAAAATGTCTCCAACTTTCGTACATACTTGCAACCACCGGTAAGGTATGAAGTCGTTAAAGTTGAAAACTGTATCGAACCGTAATGATAAATAGAATAATGGCGTGATAATGGACGATGAAACCTATGTGCTCTGAGACTTCAAGTAACATGCCGGAATGTCTTTTTATACTGTCATGAAACAAATCGACGTAAATGAGCATACCTACGGATAAGCCACAAACAAAGTTACGCGTAACAGAAGCAAATGTGGAACATATTCAAATTTACCTTAAATCTATTCAAATGAACAGTTCGAATACATTTTCGCACAATTCCACTACACATTTTGCGGCAACCGTTCCGAACGATGACAGTTGATGAGCTCCCAGCAGGTTCCCGGGGCGAACCCCTTGTGTACGAGTTTAGTTCGATTTACTACCATCGGAATCGATGACTGCCCGGGCAGATCCAGAAACCCACCAAACTGCAACCAACGCGAAAGGCTGTTTTTTTCCGTCACATTCCCACAAGTCCGACGGAGGAAACCGTTTCTGGGGTATGCCGCTGTGACTACGCTGGAAGATTCATAAACACGCTATATTTATGATAATTTTTAATTGTAAGTAGCAACAACTTTGGACAAGCATCATAAAGACAAGATAATTTTTGCATTTTTTCATCCATGTTATTTATTTTTTTTATTCCGTACATTCGTGCGCCACTTGTTGGTCCGTTTCGCCGACCGGCCGCCGCGTGATCTTTTTGAGATTGTCTTCCGTTTGTTGCTTCGATTTTTATGTGTATATGTGATCTGCATGCTGTCGTGTCTTCTTCCGTTTGCCTCCTCGTTCATCAAATCAGGCTCTCATAAGCCGCATGGGAGAATTTCCGCGTACCACACTGGAAGAACCCGAACGTCGATGACGAAAACGACTACGACGACGACGGGAGAAACGAAAAACGATCGCCATGAGATTTTTGTTTGTTTTGCTAATTGAGCTTATCGATTTTATTCGATCTTATTAGCATGAACGAGATCTTTTAGATTATCAGGTGTTTCTTTACGAGGCTTCCTTTTCTCGTGGCCTCTGGTTACACAACGAGTGGCACGCTAGTGAAGATCCGAAACAGTGGAAATCATGCGTGATGATTTCCCCTTTTTTCTCTAGCTTCGTTTCTAATTTTCTTGTCTCCGGGTTCGATCTTTTCGGAGGGTTCTAATTTAACGAAATTCAACGGAGATTGGCTACGGTTGTTAGGCGGATGGTTTCGAATCAGCCAGTCGATATATTTAGATGATTTTGAACAACGGTCTAGTTTTGTTCACATATACGCTATGTATTTAGAGAAATATTTCGTAGTAGAGCTGGAAAATTTGAGAGTAACCTCTTGGCCAGCAATCATAGAAATTGTATAATCGATGTCATTTGGTGTAGGTTTTTACATTTATAGATTTTACTAGGCGCAATTGGGAATTTTACATCCACTCACTCTCACTCATCAATTCGTAACTCCGAGATCGGAACGCAGATATGGATGAAATGAAACCATTCGTTTTAATACTTTAATTCACTTCAATAGCCGAGGCAATTTATGCGATATGATTGTCATTATTTTAGATCGGCTCCTTTTTGTGTCCCGACCCATATGGATATTTTCTAGCAGACCACAATCAACGCACCGTAATCTCGGAACGGAAAGTTCGATCTGAAAAAAAAAATTCAATAGCTTTTCATAGAGCAGGAGTATTACTCATTAGATCCTAAGTAATTGAATGGCGGTCCATCAACCTCTGATATACATATTCAAATGCTCATATTTTATGCACATCAACATTTTGCAATAACGACGAACTGATTCTAATGGTACATTTTCAGAAGAAAAAGAAGAATGAAATTGACACTTGACGCAAATTCAATGAATAATTTCACATCATGAATTTGGTGTCTGTTTTGATGTCAACTTCAGCTCTATTAGCTGTATAGTTAATGATATGGTTCAATAGTACATGTTTTGAATTGTAAAACAGCAACGCTCTGTAGAGACGTGAATTTACACGATTTTTTCTAAGTGTGTAAATGAACTGATCCGATCAATTGTTCCTAATTTTGGTGGTGCTTCTGAAATTTATTTCGCAATCTTCGTTAAAAGGTTTTCATTTTCGAACGTTTCAAAGGTTCTCTAGAAGTTCCAATAACGAATAACAGTATACAACAAGTCAGTATCTGAACGAAAACTGGGAACAACATGCAAACAAATAGAAAGAACTTTCATTCACAATCATTATTGTGTAATACAGTCTTTTACGAATTACACAACTCACCAAAAGTTCGGATAAAAAGGACTGATTGAGCTTAAGCACCTCACGAAGTTCATGAACACGTTCTAAGCAGCCCGTTTTATTAAGTTTTCCACGTGTACTCTTGAGCAGCAAAAAAGTACACGCGAAAATTGTTCTGTACTTCTTCGCTATCAAAAATAACCACGTGTATTCTCAAATGAAGACGAACTTTAGAAAAGGTCGCACGTGCAAATGACAGTTTCTCTTTGTTTTACGAGGCATATTATAATTTGAAAAGCATTACTTAACAGTTCGGCTGAAAAGTTCGAATCGTTTAATAAAAAAACACACATTTTTTTGCCAAAATTCGTTTTTATTATTCAACATAATTGCCATCAGAGGCGATACAGCGATTATAGCGATCTTACAACTTTTCGATACCTTTTTTGTAGTACGATTTGTCCTTTGCCTCAAAATAGGCCTTAGTTTCAGCGATTACCCTTTCATTGCTTCTAAATTTTTTACCAGCGAGCATTCTCTTGAGGTCTGAGAAAAGGAAAAAGTCACTGGGGGCCAAATCTGGAGAATACGGTGGATGAGGGAGCAATTCGAAGCCCAATTCGTTCAATTTCACACTGCTCAGAATCATCAATTCGTTGTTGTTTTTGATCGATTGTGAGCTCACGCGGCACCCATTTTGCACAAAGCTTCTTCATATCCAAATATTCGTGAATAATATGTCCAACACGTTCCTTTGATATCTTTAGGGTATCAGCTATCTCAATCAACTTCACTTTACGGTCATTGAAAATCATTTTGTGGATTTTTTTCACGTTTTCATCGGTAACAGCCTCTTTTGGACGTCCACTGCGTTCATCGTCTTCGGTGCTCATATGACCAGTACGAAATTTTGCAAACCACTTACGAATTGTTGCTTCGTCCGGTGCAGAGTCTGGATAACACTCATCAAGCCATTTTTTGGTATCGGCGGCACTTTTTTTCATCAAAAAGTAGTGTTTCATCAACACACGAAATTCCTTTTTTCCATTTTTTTCACAATAACAAAAATAGCTTCACTCAAAATGCAATATCTCACAAACTAATAATCAGACAGCTGTCAAATTTATACACGTATCTTTTGAAGGTTGGTACTAACTGAAAATGGTATGGATTTAATTTTAGTGGCGCCCTCTCATAGAAACGATACGAACTTTTCAGCCGATCTGTTACTACATTATTTTTGCCTTTCTCATACAGAAAGGTTATGTAATCACTGTGAAAATCGACTTTTGAATCGAGGCCCGGAGGGCCGAGTGTCATATACCATTCGGCTCAGTTCGTCGAGTACGCAAAAATGTTTGTGTGTGTATGTGCGTATGTGTGTATGTAACGTTTTTTTGCACTAACTTTTCTCGGAGATGGCTGAACCGATTTTCACAAACTTAGATTCAAATGAAAGTTCTTGTGGTCCCATACAAAATTCCTGAATTTCCTCCGGATCCAACTTCCGGATTCGGAAATATAGGGTAAAGTGTGTTAAAAATTTTATACCATCACTGAAAATGGCGAAAAACCGTAAAAAGTATTCTAAATCGACCTCAAATCTTCTCCAATTGATAGTTTTTATCAGCAGACGGTCAAACAAACCGATTTCGGTTATTCTTTTAAGAATCGAAAAAAAGTATTTTGATGAATACCACAGTATTATATATGATAGTATGATTGATATGAGAAAGGCATTATTACACACCTAGGTGGATTAAAACAGGTTTTGGTTTTGAACCACTTTTATCTGAAAAAGAAATACTGTATCGATTCGTCCGACTCCGATATGTAACATACTGTTAGTAGGTTATTAGGTTAGGTTAGATCGTATCGCATATGAACTGTGTGTAAAATTATAAATAATTAGCCAGACGAACACTTGCAGATGTCGCCGTCATCGACACTATTTTGGGTGCAGCATTCACATCACCCTTTGGTGTAGGTTTAAATCATAAGTTTATTTTTGTGCTAATCCGATTGAATTCATATGTGATCATATACAAGGTGATACAATATGTATTTTACAATTGTGGAAATCGTGTAGGAAGTGTTTCAATCGTAACTCTGAGTAGGTAATGTCAAACATAACAGCGAAATTGACGTAGGATTGCATTCGAGATGTGTATAAATATTAAGTGATATGATACTAATCAAGATCATTCAGCTGATATTTTAAATTTTCTAAATTAGTTCTTCATGTCATTATCCTGAGCTTTGAAAGAAGCATTTAAGATTTTGTAGTACTGAGTAGGACCAATTGATTTCGGAAAATTGCGTTTGTAATCTAGGAAATAACAGATCGGCTGAAAAGTTCGTATCGATTCTATGAGAGGGCGCCACTAGAATCAAATCCATACCATTTTCAGTTAGTACCAACCTTCAAAAGATACGTGTATAAATTTGACAGCTGTCTGATTTTTAGTTTGTGAGATATTGCATTTTGAGTGAAGCTACTTTTGTTATTGTGAAAAAATGAGGAAAAAAAGGAATTTCGTGTGTTGATGAAACACTACTTTTTGATGAAAAAAAGTGCCGCCGACACCAAGAAATGGCTTGATGAGTGTTATCCAGACTCTGCACCGGGCGAAGCAACAATTCGTAAGTGGTTTGCAAAATTTCGTGCTGGTCATATGAGCACCGAAGACGATGAACGCAGGGGACGTCCAAAAGAGGCTGTTACCGATGAAAACGTGAAAAAAATCCACAAAATGATTTTCAATGACCGTAAATTGAAGTTGATCGAGATAGCTGACACCCTAAAGATATCAAAGGAACGTGTTGGACATATTATTCACGAATATTTGGATATGAGAAAGCTTTGTGCAAAATGGGTGCCGCGTGAGCTCACAATCGATCAAAAACAACAACGAATTGATGATTCTGAGCAGTGTTTGGAGCTGTTATATCGAAATAAAACCGATTTTTTTCGTCGATATATAACAATGGATGAAACATGGCTCCATCATTTCACTCCGGAGTCCAATCGACAGTCAGCTGAGTGGACTGCACGCGATGAACCGAAACCAAAGCGTGGAAAGACTCAACAATCGGCCGGTAAGGTTATGGCGTCTGTATTTTGGGATTCGCATGGTATAATTTTCATCGACTACCTTGAAAAGGAAAAAAACATCAACAGTGACTATTATATAGCGTTATTAGAGCGTTTGAAGGACGAAATTTAAAAAAAACGGCCTCATTTGAAGAAGAAAAAAGTTTTGTTTCATCAAGACAATGCACCGTGTCACAAGTCGATGAAAACCATGCTAAAATTTAACGAATTGAGCTTCGAATTGCTCCCTCATCCACCGTATTCTCCAGAATATGCCCCCAGTGACTTTTTCCTGTTCTCAGACCTCAAGAGAATGTTCGCTGGTAAAAAATTTAGAAGCAATAAAGAGGTAATCGCTGAAACTGAGGCCTATTTTGAGGCAAATGACAAATCGTACTACAAAAATGGTATCGAAAAGTTGGAAGATCGCTATAATCGCTGTATCGCCTCTGATGGCAATTATGTTGAATAATAGAAACGAATTTTGGCAAAAAATGTGTGTTTCTATTAAACGATACGAACTTTTCAGCCGAACTGTTAGGATGGCAGTATACTCGTAAGTCAGTTTCCTACATAAATTCATTACGTTACGTTTGGGGTGAAAAATATTGTTTATGACTTTGGGGTCCCGGCAAAGATTTTTAGAATACAGATAATTACTTTTGTATACTAGGAAGTAGGACGCCTGTCCAAGTCATTTGTGAATTTGTGCCATGATCTAGGTGAAATCATTATATTAATATTAATATATATGAATCTGTACGTTTAATTTCAATAGCAAAGTCTATAAAAGCAAATTGTTGAATTCTTCATATAAACTCTTCAATATAAATGTGAAAACAATATCTTGCATGTTTCGTATTTCTGATGTCTTGTATGTTTGATTTTCTATAAATTTATTTTAATAATTCATGCTAACGTTAAGCCAATCCGATAGTGACAGTTTCATCCATATTCCAACTTCTGGGATAAGAAATATTGAACACTATTCGAGGCATTTTTCGCGAACGCAACGAAGTTTGACACTAAACTGTTTATTGTTACTTCCGATCTGCATAATTCAGCAGATAAGAATTTCCAATAGCTCTCTAGTAAACATTTATAGCCCTTAGAAAGGCCGATTTGTAGATTTTTCTTTGTTGTCGTTCACTTTTCGGTGTATTTTGTTGGAAGCGAACGACTTGCAGCTGAATGTTTATGAAATTTACGGTGCATATTAGAGATGGTTAGGTCTCGGATATTTGTACCCGAAACCCGACTCGAACCCATCGGATATTAGTCGGGTTCGGGTACAGAAAAAGATATGTTTGTCAGGTGCGGGTCGGGTTTTGTTCATTTTAAACGAGTACGTGTTAAAATATTTGGTCGGGTTTCGGGACTTTTTTCCGGTTCGGTTCGGGTACGGGTAAAGATTTTTTCTCGTGTACGGTCGGATTCGAGTTTGGAAGAAAAAATTAATGCCGGGTAAAAGTGGTTTTATTTTCGATCGGGTACGGGTCCGGTTCGGGTTTGAAAATATGCTCGATGGCCGGGTTTGTAGCTGAAGTTTCACTCCCTCGAAGTAGATGGCGGTCTGTGAACTCGATATGTAGACTGAAGTACGATTCAGACGGTCACTTTCCGTCGCAGCCAACCTCCGTCATCATCGCTATTAAAATAAGATACATACATTCTTATGGAGACATTCACACACCACCACAGAACGACTTGACGACCGGCACGTGTGAACGTTCCGGTAAAAAAGAAAGTATCAAACTAATTTTGACGGACGCTGACGTTCCGGTGACGATGACGGAAGGACGGTCTGGATCGTACTTAAAGCTAGTAAACGTGCATCGGAGATAGAGGTCGGCAAAACAGTTAATTTCAAAAACCCGTTCAGAACTTGATAGTTCTACCGAATGAACTAGTTCTCCTGAACCGCTCATTTGTTCTTCAGAAATGTTTAAAGTTTCGGCATAAACCGTGCGAAAGCAAATAATTATATTCCGTTGGTAATAAACAATGGAAATGCAGTAACTTTTTTGCATGTATTTAAAGTAATAATCATTCACTTTTGTGTACTTTTTCAGAGGTCGCTTATATTCACAACATCTGCTGCATTCTTCAAAACTACGATCGTTTCGATGCAAACAGTTATTAATGTTCTTTCGTATAGATTCCAATCACTTTTATTTCCTTTGAAAATATTGGAGAACTATCGTTCTTCAACAAAAATCGTTTGTTCCTTCATTCCTCCAGAAGATCTAGTTATTTTGAACCGCTCTCTTATTGGGGTATATTTATAGATTCGGTTGATTTTACTGCTTGCTCTTTGGACCAATTTTTTTACTATGTAATCAACGTTTTCGTAATAAATGTGATATTGGCAACAAATTTACACTTTCTTTCATTCGTTTAGTAAAAGTAAAAAAACACTCAAACTGGGGAAGAGTTATTAGGAAATTAAATCTGGAAAAATTTCGTTACGCTCTCGAAGTGTGAGATTTTGAAAATAAAACCAAGTGAGTATAGAAAAAAAGACATAGTCCTACGTGATCCATAATCTATAATCTATAATAGGCAAGAGAACTATTATTGTTCCGAAGCGAAGTGTGATCGTTTTGAAAGATAGATGCGAACAGTCGAGTCGAGAGTTGGCAGTAGCGAGCATCTTTTCTTCAGACGCATAGCAAATTTAAATTTTACAGAGGTTTTTGAGAAATTTGGTCAGAGCCTGTTATCTGTGGTTATATTTCCCGCCAATCATCAAGGTTTTTGGCATCAGCAAAGACCTCCGGTAGAGCAGTGTTGGCAGTAACGACTACCTTTCCACTAAGTGTATGAAGCGTTACAACACAGATTCGTAATTAGACTGTGATTTATGGTCATCACAGGTGACTGCAAAAAACTGTGGAAATACGTATCTGTACCAGAGCTGATATTTGTCACTATCAACTAGCAACAATGTACGGTAAAGATTGGATAGCTTATGTCACTAGACAGCTGTCAGCCAGGCTCTACAAATCATCATGTCGACGTCATCATTTTCTAAGGTCACAGAAACCAATAGGAGTTTCTCTTTGTTTACTTTCTCTTTTGTTAATTTTCACGTGTTAAGTACAAAATATTCGTATATAATGAAAGACAATATTCCCACGTTTCTTACAGTACTAATATGTAAGAGAATCTGTCAATTGTTTTCAGGCCCTTTTGAAATGTTGACGTCGATGTATTGAGTGTATTAGAGCCGGTATGTCAAACCTGAAATTCTCTCGATATTTAACTCGTCAGGACGCTCATTGATTGCCGATGCAATCGATATTATCTTTATTTCTCCTGCCCCTGCTTGATTACGATGTGACTAAATAATAATTGAACAGCATACATATTGAAATATATTCATTTACTCCAATAAACTTAAAGGCCGATGACATTTGGCAAAGAATAACAACGGGGAATAGAAGAATGAGAAAGAAAACAAAAAAAGTCGCCTGTCTTTGACTATGATTCTACTTTGTCATAGGACTATCGAGTATCTCATTTGACAGTCACTTTCACTGTACAGATTACAGTCATTCGACGTGACTAACAAATTGCAACTCTGATCTGTACTATACTCAGTGAAAATCTAATGACGTGACAATGAAATAGAGGAAATAAATAATGACTAAAATGTGTAATTTCGAATTTTAAAAAGCAGGTATCGTAACAGATGAAATAAGAAAAATTTCTAACTAGTATCAAAAAGAGTCACAACATAAAATTAATAAAATTCTGTTGATCTGCCAATCTGAAATAGACGTAGGACATTCACTGATTCACTGAAACGGCTACGAGATCTGTTGAAGTCCCGAACATTTTTTCAGAATTGAATAACATTGGTGTAGGAGTGTAAATAGAATATAGCCCAGAAATCACTCTTCTGTTCAATCGTAAGAATCTAGAAATTTAGTAAACCTATGCTGGTTAAATTCGGTTAGATTCGATTGAAACAACTATGAAATTTCTATACAATTTAGTGCCCATAATGCATCAGCCTGTGTCGGCTCTAATTTGAAAACTCAATTAAAATTGACCCACAGAAATTGATTTTAGTTCGTTCCAGGCAAGCTTTCCACACACAGGCACACGGGATCCCTGCATCGAATGAGAAGATATAATAGCATCCCATCACCACCATCGGCAGAATGTCGCATCTTCCCAGAAACCCGGTTCAGCCCACCAGACAATGTACCCTCTGTTCGTGGCAGCTCCTCCGTTGGGACCGGACAAAACGACGCGACGAGCATACCGAGCATGCTATTGAAAACATACGTGAGACAGGTTGTTTTATGTATTCCTCAATTTAATTAGTTTACATCCGATATAAATAAGGAAGCGATTTAAATTATTTCAGATTTGTGTGTTCCTCGCTTGTTAGGACAAGCCAAGACACGAGACGCTGTCTAACGAAATGAACGAAAAAAAAAATAAAAGAAAATAAAACCCTCTACTGAAAGAATACAGAAGACGCTTGTAGCCGGAGCCGTGTTCAGCCCACCAGACAAAACGTAACTCCATCCTGAACACGGCCGTTCAAGCGCCCCAAGAGTTGGCGTATACACTGTTTTTTTTTTTGTCTCACGCTTTCCCCCCCGATATTTCCAGTGTACCCGCGCGTGTACGTCTGCTCGTTCGCAGAAGCTCCTTTGTCGTCTTCCACCGGTGGAGCGGGGGAGAATAATATTGACAACAACAGCAGCTATAACAACAACAGTAACAAAAAAAACTCGAAACGCACTGGAAGCGAGGATCATCCTAAATTGTCGTATTCAAATCAGCTCCGGGCAATAAAATCAAACCCCGCGGTCTTATCTGTGGCAGCATCGATCGGTGATCCTACCGAAGATAAGCCTTTCGGGGCGGACGGAAATCGATTCGAGCAAATTATTGCTCGGTACGGCGAATGGGATCAGTAATTGATCGATGATTACGGAGGATAAGTCAAGCGACGACAAAGTTTGATTGTTTCCCACGTTTATAATTGTTCTTTGGCTAGGCTTGGCTTTAGGTTGAATCCGTCGCAGCAAACGGATTTCGGATTTGGCTCAGCTGGGCTGATTCATCCACAGCTGACCCTCGGTTGGTCGCAATGACTAACCGCTCGCTCGCTCGCTCGCTGTCTGTGTGTCCCGAGGTCAAAAAGCAATTAAGATCCGAGTTCGAACCGAAAAATAACACCCTTTGTGGAGCAGGTTCAGCCCGGTCCCGAACAATGCAACCTAGAACGATCCTGGGCCTCTGGGAAAACGATCGCGCCAGTATGGTCGAATCGGGACGTTTTGCGGTTTCAATTTTAACGAGGTTAAGCCCCTTTTTTGCCACACCAAAAAAAAAAAAAACAAAACCAGCCAGATAACCCGCCGGACTCCTTGCAGCCCCGGGTTCCGTGCGAACTCTCGCCGATTCGACAGAATCGTTTTTCATTAACTTAAAGCTTTGGAGTTTTCCGCTTTCTGTTATAATTTTTTGTTGTTGTTGTTGTTGCTGTTGTTTGTTGTCTCGCATCGAGCTTGTTTCATTTTCCAATAGAAGGGGCGTACTGTGTTCGATTATTATTGTTAGGGGCCCGGTCGGTTTCGGCTTCGGCAATGCCAAGGCATTGCAATATTAATGTTCGGGGTTCGTCGCCTTAAATACGCCAAATCGTTTGGCCTTCGTCGTCGATTCGCGAGTCGAGTTTTCAAGTGTGGAACTTGATATGTTGCAAAAGTTACTGTCAGCAAAGATGTTAGGGTCATCATCTTGGATACATGCTCTTGTCCGGTAGCAGTTTTATTTGAAAATTCTGAATTCGATGAGAGTTGCTCATTTAATAATGTTTTAATACTTGTTGTAAAAGACCTAGACTTTGTTTAGAAACTCTCTAACTAACTATGAAACTTATTACTGGATGTTGAAATATGCGTGGAAAATGCGCTTTATTTTGTTGGAGCAATCTGCTTCCTAGTGAAGGCTTATGGTTCTCGAATTGTGGGATCAGAATGTGGGAGCATCTCTATAGTTTTGCCATATTTCTATAACTAACCAGATACTAGAAGCAGCAATTGATGTTGATTTTATTAATAGCTTTCTTTAAATTTAGGAAGAACGAATAACATTTGTAGTCGTTCTGGCCTGAAGATGAAAGAATAAACCTTCGAAACGTTGGACTTTAACGTGAAATAAATATTTTAAAAGCAACAAATGATCAAAAAAGCTCAATCTTCCAATTCTTGTTTAAAATTTAGTCATAAATTGCTGATCGTATTTCTAATGTTGTCCCTACATTGACGATAAAAATAAAAGCGCATAAGATTTTCACATCCAGAGGAAGTCTCAAAGTCTTATGCCGTTTTTCATTGAAAAACGTGTTTAATCCACCTAGCAGTGAGATGATACCTATTTTTATCAATCCGCATGTGTTTTTTGCATGAATATTCTTCGGTGTTTAAGTTTTCATGACATTATTTTAATGACCCTCGTTTTAAGCGACAATTTGAGATTTTAATCACTCATTACTCTGTAATGTCGAAACTGCAAATCGGATCGAATTTGAATCTAGAAGTGTGAAAATCGATTAAACATGCCATGATATGTAAGTTCCACTCTAGAGTTTACGGTAATTTAAGGTACTTCCAGAGCCGGTATTCAGGAACCAGCATAACCCAAACCGATTCGTATGGCCATATGACGAATAAATTACAACAGTTTTGAATTCAACTTTGAAGCTTTTCGGGATTGTCATCTTCTATATCGGTTTGAATTTTAAAAATTCATCATCATGTAATTCGAGAACCGGAAGTCATAATTGGATAAAATAATTAATTTTTGTATATAAGTTTGTTTTAATTAAAATTTTTGTTTCTGAAATTTGATTAGGGTTTTTTTGAGAAAACGATTGAGCTTTGAGAAACGATTTTATACTGGAACCGGAATTCTAAAAGCGGTATGGCCGAAGTCAGATAAATTCACCTGAGTAGCTGTACACTTTACATTTGTTTCAAAACATTTGAAAATCAGTTAAGACATCTTTGAGAGATCATAGCACGAATTAAATTTTTAGGTGCCTTCTGATCGACAACTGAATACCACTAAAACTGAAAAAAGTTAATTTTTTTATCGACTATCCAAATCTGCTAACCCGATAAACCTGATTAAATTATGTGGAATAGACATTTTTATACAATCCCCGAAACCGGAAGTTGGATCTGACTGAAAAGCAAGATGTTTTATAGAACTTTGAAACTTTTCATTTGAATCTTAGATGATTCTTAGATTTCATTTGCATCTTAGATCGGTTCAGCCATCTTCAAGAAAAATGAGTTACACAATTTTGATTTCGTTTCACATATCATCCTGTAGTTCCGAAACCAGAGGTCGGAACCAAACATAATGCAGGAACTTTGTTTGGGAGCATACGACTTTTCGTATGAATCTGAATTTGTAGAAAAGAAATTTTCCGAGAAAATTAATTGAAGTTATTTGTCACACACGCATTTGCTGATCTCGACGAACTGATTCGAATGGTATATGGATGTTATGTTGTTCCAGCATTTATTGCTGTAAGTAGTTTAAAACAAAATAATTAAAAAAAATTCTGCCATCATCTGGTTTATATATGTCATATTCGAACGGTTATGTTGCCAAAAACGAGCCGTGCCAAAATCGGTCCGAGGCTAAATGTCATGAAAAAGAATGCTGTACACAATCCTTTTGGTTCTTAGAAACAATTGTATGTAACAGTATAAAAAATCGTGTTTTCCGTTGCTCCCAAGCATTTCTTTGTCATACAGCGCTCAAAACTCATACTGCTGGAATAGGGGGAAAAGTCGCTTACAGAAAAATTTCGATATCTCCGTTAAAAATGGACGGATTTTAACAATCTATGGCTTGTTGGATAGGTATTACCGTGCGGAATCTAAGTCTGAAAACATATTCTGTTTTCAAGGTCAATTGTGACAGATACTGTCAAAAAACTGAAAATTTTGACATAAAACTTTGTATAACTCAAAAAGTAAACATCCGATCTCAAAACCATTCAATAGCGTTTTGGGTGACGGGGAGACCTTTCATTTGCGACTAGTTTGATCAAAATCGGTCCAGCCATCTCTGAGATCTCGACCTCTTAGTTGACAACACACATACGGACACACACACATACACACACACACAGACATTTGCTCAGTTCGTCGAGCTGAATCGATTGGTATATGTCATTCGGCCCTCCGGGCCTCGGAAAAATTTTCGAAAGTTTGAGCGAATTCTATACCTATTTTTTATATATATAAAAATAGGTAAAACACTGGTGGCGTGGATTGCTCTGGTTTTTCACTTTCGAGCAGAAATGCAACATTCTGACGGTGTTTCATTGCGATTTCTCCTCGAAAGTGCAAAACCAGAGCAATCCACGCCACCAGTGTTTTTCAATAAAAAACGCCATTAAATAGAATCTAATACATGATTAATATGGTACCTTTCAGAAACGATATGACACACACATATTCAAGAAAAATACACTGAGATCTCTTTTTACGCGGAGGATACGTACCGCGTAACTTCGCTAATTCGTGTAAAAAAACTGCAAAACTTGAGAATGTTTTTTCTTTGATGCCAAAGATCTTAGAAATGCATGAAATGTCCAGACCTGGTGTAATCTTAAAATCGACTTAGGAACTAGAACCCGACGTTTCATGCATTTCTAAGAAAGAAGACAAGAAATTCGCGTAAGTTTTGGAAATCCGCGTGAAAAATGCCGCGTAAAAAAACGCATGATAAACCCGGGTTGGTGGTTGAATGCATAGGGCGCTGGTCTTACAAGCCAGTTGTCGTATGTTCGAGCCCCGACCTGGAAGGATTCTTAGTGTCAGTAGGATCCATAGTACTAGCCATGCAATGATTCTGTACACTAAGAATCGTCTGCGAAGTCTGTTGAAACAGAAAGGCCAAATTCCACAAAAGGAATGTAATGCCAGGACTTTTATGATAAAATCGGATGAAAAGACCTCAGGTTATTTATTCCTTCCGAATAAAGTTGATGTTGATCGTACAGCTGATTTTGAAAATATCTTGAATTTTGAGTCATTTAGATATAGATTTAACGCAGCTTTATACCAACTCTTCATTTTGCTTTATGAACCTTATGAAGAATGATTAAATTGGTTGGATCTTGTAACTGTTTTCAGTAGACTTTTGTGGAGTTTCAAGCTGTAGATTTATGATGCAATACTGAAGACTGTTTTTTGATTCGCTACGGGGCACGCTAGTGCACAATTTTCAATACCCTCTCCACTTTGTTTTATGGAGAAAATATTGAAGTCATTTCTTTTTTCATTGTTTGACATCATAATATTCTAGTAAAAAATAGTAGCTGATCTTTTATTTAGGTTTTATTGATGTAAAATTATATCTTTTGTAATAAATTATTTCCTCTTTTTTTTCTTCCACCATCCATTTTTATCACTAATTAGATCTACATGCCGATTCCAACCATCGTCGTCAATTTACCTAATAAATTTTCTCCTCTCTCTCACCTTCTAAGTAAGAGTACTAATACTGTTATGCTTGGTGTCATCAACTAGTTATAGTGTTGTAATTTTTGTTTTAACTGTTAGTTTTAATTGTAGTTTTAGGCCTAAATGTATCTGTTGGATCATTGTAATCTGTTGATACAAATGATGAAGAGGTTTTATGCCTGCTGGAGAGAGAGATTGCTAAATTTCATCTCCATCGGGCTTTTCCCTGCTCCAAATAAATATAAATAAATAAATAAATAAAATTAATAAATAAATAAAATAAATAAATAAATAATAAATTTTAAAGCAGCTTCTAAATTTGAATAAAATTTTGCTCATAAATTTTTTGGACCATTTTTTGACCATTATTTTCCATGAGTTCACATACTTCATTGGGTGAAAGATATTAAGTGGTGGCCCATCGATGTTGAATTCAAATATCGATGAATTGTTTTCTAGCAGAAGTCATTTTTAAATTCATCTGCGAAAATCCTCTCTCCTATTCTCTTGTTGTAACATCCCAAGTAACAATTTTTGTTACGCTAGCGTGTTTGTGACTAGTTTGCAACCAGATATTTGAGTGATTGTTACTAACATCTAACCACTTGCATGACTCAAAAAGCGCAGTTTCTACTAGTTATTAAGTCGGCTAAAAATAAGTTGTCGTTACGTTGTAATGCCATACTGAAATAACTTATCTTTTCATAACTTGAAAATAACTTGTTCTCAAGTAAACTAGTTGAAACTTAGTCACCATCGACATTATAAACATTGAATAAATCCAGAATACTTTTCTATCATCAATAAAAAAGCAGAAGAGTACTTTAAATCACAAACTTGATACAAGGTACAAATTTCACAACGATCCAAAAACTGTCGAGCGGAATTCAATTTTACTTAACTGTTTTTTATGTGCCTTCAATCAAAATCTGTTTATAAAGATATAAAAAATAAACAACAAAATAACCCTATGGTCGGAATGCTCAAAATTATTCCAAGTAGAGTGATTTCTCATCATTTTAAATTCATATATCATGAGAATTATAATATTATCACAATCGATGTTCAATCCCTATATTATTTTTTCGTGTTTATGACAGTGCATAGAACAAAAATGACTATTCTGCCTTTCACTATTTTCGGCCAAAAGTAGTTTTGAAACAAGTAATATCCTGGTTTTATTTATGTTTCATACACTTCTTGAGACTCCATATTGTGTTCGCCATATTCAAGCCAACAAAGGTTGTTTTGTTTGCATTTTCGTTATCATAACGTTGGGAAAACCTACCGATAACTATCTGAATCAATGAAGAAATTATATGTTATAATCTTATAATATCTAAGTTATTACTACATCAATTCACAGTAACGATTTACATATACGCTTACGTATTTATAATGGTTTCGCAACGGAAAATAAACCTTTTTTCAACTAGTAGCTAAAAGCATAGCTGTGATTAAAGATATGTTAGAATCAAGTAACGATAACTTACAAACGATAGTTAGTTCAATGTTTACGTTATAAAGAAACACTGCTGTCACCTTGTTTTAACCAGTATAACATAAAAACATGTTCGTGCTCTTGTTGCAACACAGTTGGGTTAAGTGGTATCAAAACTAGTTACGGGTTGCTACTATTGAAGTCAAATAAACTTATTTTCAACTAGTAGCTAGAAGCATAGTTGTGATTAAAGATATGTTTGGATTAAGTAACGATAGCTTATAAATTATATTTAATTCAATATGACACGAAGATGTTATGATTGGAAACCTAAATAACTATTTCGTAACTAGTTATGTTATGATGAAACATTGCTGTCACCATGTTTTAACCAGTTTAACATAAAAAACATATTCGTGCTCTTGTTTCAACATAGTTTGGACTTTGTCGTATCAGAACTAGTTGCGAATTGCTACTTGGGATGAACATGAACTCGCCGATGATAGCGCAAATATGTGAATAATTTGTTGCTAATTAGTTACGGTAATTTTGGATTTGCTGCTCAGTTTTTTTAAAATTTTGAGTACATCGATTAAGTTTATATGAAGGTAACAAAGGCCCTCTCCCAGAAAATGCTTTAAAACAAATGGAAGCCCAGTGAATAATTTGTTGCTAATTAGTTACTGTAATTTTTAACTTGTTTCTCATGTTTTTTTTGGCATTAAAAATGCCTTACTCTTCACTATATGGGGCCGGGTGTCAATTAAAAGTTTCAAAAATAGTCGCGTAACCTTTTTGTGTCATAATTTTGAACATTAATAACTCGATCATTTGTTGATTGATTGTTATAATTTAACAACCAATTGATTCGGAAACTTTTAACTTAAACATGTATGACGACGTCGTTTCAGTATTTCATTAGCATACTATTGAAAAAATGGTTGGAATCGACCTATGTTTTCATCCACCAATCCCTGTTGTACAAAATGACGTCAACTTCTTGTTCGGCATAGGAGGCTTAGCGTCATGCATTAAAAAGACCGCATCGTTATGCGTAGTATGAAGAGAAATCTATAAATATAGGCTACACAATATTTCTTTGCCTAGTTGATGTTTGACTGTGAATGAAACAAGTAGCTCGTCCAGTGAGCTGATATCTGGATTGTATATGCGTACACTTGCTGGATTGTCGCTTTTGCTTTATTTGTTGGTGAAATTTCCTGTTGTCTGCGCAACACCGTGTTCGCTTGAGTATCTTATATATCATCTAGCTATTGAAGAACCGAATCAGCGTGGTTACCGATTCTTTTGAAATATCACATGTATTTAGCAAATTTTTGGTCGATTTTGCCATTAAAAATACCTTCCACTTCGCTTCCCGAGGCTGGGTGTCAATTTAAAACATGCAAAACTAATCGCGTAACCTTTTTCTGTCATAATTTTGAACGCTTATAACTCAGTCATTTGTTGATGGATTTATATAATTTAACAACCAATCGATTCGGAAACATTTAACCTTAACTTATGAGATAACGTCATTTGAATATTTCAATTGCATACCATTGAAAAATTGATTTGAATTGAGTATTTCATTTTGGTTATCTGGTAACTATCAGGCCAATTTAGAATTATCGGCGATAGATTTTTCGGATCTAATTTGCAGCGCTTGTTCCTCGATCATTTGTTAGTGGATTTTCCTAATTTAAATGATTCCAAAGCTTCAATATTGTAATATTGAAAATGTTTTAATTTGTCGACGGATCGGTTTGCATACTTCAATCTCCATGCTCATACGAACAAAACGTGACAATGTGACTGAACAAGTTGTTGTCCCACCAGGAATTAAACGCTTCAAAAGATTCAAAATTAAAGTCTGAAACTTATCTAAAAGCGGTCTCCTCGGTTTAGTAGTATAAATGAGTACCACAGGCTCACATATACAGTATAATTAGATGCAATATCATATAGTATCAAAGATAAACTCAAGGTAAGTTTACCTGCGATTTTACATGTATCGTTTGAATGGGAACAATCGTAGAATTTGGTTAACCGCCAGTTTCAGTTCAATTATTATTTGCTTCAAAACAATAAGCGTCTGATGGCTACACGCGTTGTAACTATGACAATGTTCATTCATGTGTTAATAACATCAAGTTACAAGATGAACAAAATTTCGGAATTTTGTTGCGTATCCATTCCGTATATTCCTAATATGCCAAAGCGAAAATTAATGTAAGTAACTAAATATTTATGCGGACTGTTTCACATGTTTTCTTCCTCGTATTGTTGCCATATTATTTACCGACACTTTCCGAAGATTATCGACGATTTTGAAGAATTAATAAAATTACTCCATTACTGAGATTACTGGTACAACATTCTCTTGGATCGTTTAACTGTTTATAATATTAATAGGTCCGCCCAGTGAACGAATATTATTAGGTTTAAACTGGGGGTAAATAGACGATATAAATCAAGTCAAATTAATAAGTTTGTACGTTTCTCGAAAATTATCATCATAAAATAAAATAGTTTCATTTGTTCAGGTTTAAATCTTTAGGTTGTTTCTATCTAAAATTGAGCTTTCAAGTAACTTTGAAGTGTAGTGAAGTTTAGTGTATCATAATCGTTATCATCTTCATTTTTATATTTATAGAAACGTTTCATTTTTAATGTTATTGTGCTCGGTCGTGTCTTGAATACAACCCTCTAATTTTTCATTTTAGCAACAAATCCAAAATTACCTCAACTGATTAGCAACAAGTTATTCACTGGGCTTGTTAACTCATATGAACTTAGCGAACTCTATTTGCGTTATCATCGGTGAGAGGTGCCTCGCTAAGTTCATGTTGTTCGGTTTTGCACGACACAACCTCACAAAAATGAACAAAATGGACTAATTTTGACAGTTGTCAGTGGTTTGTTTATGTGTGTTTATGTTCTAATATGAATACTTGTTAATGGGTATGTAAACAAACTACTGACAGCTGTCAAAAGATTGCTTATAACTTGATGCATCGGCAGTTCATTCGTGTCGTCATCGTGCAAAATCTGGATGGTATGGACAGTATTGATGAGAAGAGCTTAATTCAAATGAATGGTCTTATACGGAATTCCTGGATTTCATCCGGATCCATCTTCCAGTTCCTGAATCACAAGGTAATGAGTGTTGAAAATTGTTCAAGCAGTTAAATAAGTCTCTTTCGCAATTTTGGCTTTGTATATTGTAGTATGATGGGTATTGAAAACTCCAAACTCCATATGGTTGATGACGCAAAAACAGGGACGACATCATCAAGATTGGTATCAAAATTATTTCGATATGTTATGGTTAGTTGACCAAACTAATTTACGAATTTATAAGCATGATCAGCCTAAAAATACCCAGAGGTCGTCAAATGGTGAGATAACTAAGTCCTCACAAGTCCCTATCTCATGCCTCCCCGAGCGTCTATGATGACATTTGGTCAATAGAACGGCGTCGACTGGGTGCTATCGCCTTCTGCGTTAGTAGCAGAATGAGAGGGTGCGAAATGGCTTGTAGGTTGAAGCCCATCCTAAAGTGCAGAGTTTATCATAGTATATTACTACATATAATTGTGTTGTTTATTACATCATGTATTATTATTATTTTTATTATTATTATTATTAATATTATTATTATTATTATTATTATTATTATTATTATTATTATTATTATTATTATTATTATTATTATTATTAGAAGAGCGTAACTTACACTGCGATTACACTATTTTATGTTATTAAATACTATGTTGTATGGTATTATACTGCATTGCATTATATCATATTATATTGTATTATATTATATTATATTTTATTATATTATGTTATATTATATTTCTATTATGTTATGTTATATTGTATCGCATTATGTTGTATTATATTATATTATATTGTAGGGTTTATTATGAGTAGCACTACGTACCTCTGCGCAAAATATAAATTTGTTTTCCTTATAAGTTATCATTTTTAAAGTAACTTTCAACTAAATATCAAGGTCGTCACAAGGTGAGCTTGGTCCTCACTGGTTCCTGTTTCATGCCTACCCGTGTGTCTGTGGTGACAAAAGGTCGATGGAATGCGTTGATGGCAGAATGAGTAATATAATATCATAGCATATCGCAACATATCATTTTATTTATTCTATTATTGATTATATAATTCATTGTACTATGTTATATTGTTTTTTGTTGTTATTTTCATTATTATATTGATTGTTATTATTATTAATTTGTCATCAATAATAATAACATATATTATTTTTATAGATGTGGATATTATTATTGTTATTAGAAGAGAAATATTCTACTTCCTGCAGTATTGCGAAGATAGAAGAGCATAACTGACTCTCTACATTGACTGTTATTTTATATCATGTTTTATAATATATTATATTATATTGTAGGACATTGTATTATATTATTTTGTAATCTATTATATCATTTTATGTTATAAAGGGTGATTTTTTAAGAGCTTGAGAGCTTTTTTAAACAATAAAACGCATAAAATTTGCAAAATCTCATCGGTTCTTTATTTTAAACGTTAGATTGGTACATGACATTTACTTTTTGAAGATAATTTCATTTAAATGTTGACCGCGGCTGCGTCTTAGGTGGTCCATTCGGAAAGTCCAATTTTGGGCAACTTTTTCGAGCATTTCGGCCGGAATAGCCCGAATTTCTTCGGAAATGTTGTCTTCCAAAGCTGGAATAGTTACTGGCTTATTTCTGTAGACTTTAGACTTGACGTAGCCCCACAAAAAATAGTCTAAAGGCGTCAAATCGCATGATCTTGGTGGCCAACTTACCGGTCCATTTCTTGAGATGAATTGTTCTCCGAAGTTTTCCCTCAAAATGGCCATAGAATCGCGAGCTGTGTGGCATGTAGCGCCATCTTGTTGAAACCACATGTCAACCAAGTTCAGTTCTTCCATTTTTGGCAACAAAAAGTTTGTTAGCATCGAACGATAGCGATCGCCATTCACTGTAACGTTGCGTCCAACAGCATCTTTGAAAAAATACGGTCCAATGATTCCACCAGCGTACAAACCACACCAAACAGTGCATTTTTCGGGATGCATGGGCAGTTCTTGAACGGCTTCTGGTTGCTCTTCACTCCAAATGCGGCAATTTTGCTTATTTACGTAGCCATTCAACCAGAAATGAGCCTCATCGCTGAACAAAATTTGTCGATAAAAAAGCGGATTTTCCGAATGGACCACCTAAGACGCAGCCGCGGTCAACATTTAAATGAAATTATCTTCAAAAAGTAAATGTCATGTACCAATCTAACGTTTAAAATAAAGAACCGATGAGATTTTGCAAATTTTATGCGTTTTATTGTTTAAAAAAGTTCTCAAGCTCTTAAAAAATCACCCTTTATTAATTTCATTACACTATGTTTCATTGTATTTATCAATATAAAACATTTTGCACGGGGGCGTAAAGGGGAGGGAGCATCAGGGCATCGGACGAATTGATGACTGGACGAGGGATTTCGGATAGCCAGCCCAAGTCACTTGAAGGAAACTTGTTTCCTTCTGAAGGTTTGAAATGAGTCTGACGCGCCCTTCTCAAACAAACCATCAGGCGGGTTCAAGCATGTATAGCGATATGCTTCATCCATGCACTGGATATTATGGTTGGAAGAGCATCTTTTATTCCCGCGGAATACGAGTAAGTGACTCTACTTACGTATCCGCCCAACCCTTTTTGTTCGCTTTTCGGTAACAGCTATAGTAAGAAGGTGAATGGATGAGTCATATCGGGGCTACTGTAAGTCTACCCGCATCCAC